>NW_007726117.1:130543-132583 GCF_000696425.1 Galeopterus variegatus | reverse complement strand
TAGGGATAGTTAGACTTCCTCTTTTCTGATTTGGATGCCCTTTTTTGCTTTCTCTTTCCTTATTGTGCTGGCTAGAACTTCAGTACTATGTTGAATAAGAGTGGGAAAGTGATCATCGTTGTCTTTTTTCCAGATCTTAGATGAGAAACCTCCAATTTTTGTCCATTCAGTATGGTCTTAGCTGTGGGTTTGTTGTATACGGCCTTTATTGTGTTGAGGCACGTTCCTTCTATACCTAATTTGTTGAGTAGGTTTTTTTTTTTTTTTTCCTTTTTGTCTTTTTTACTGACCGGTAACGGGATGGCAACCCTTGGTGTTGCACCCGCACCGCGCACAGCCAGTGAGCGGGAACTGGTCTCCACATGGGATCCGAACCCTCAGCGGGAGTGCCACCACACTCCCAAGCGGCGCACTCTCCAGTGTGCCACCGGGCTGGCCCGTTGAGTAGGTTTTTAAAAAATTTTTCTTTCTTTTTAAAAAGATTTTCTTTCTTTTTCTTTACTTACTTTTTTTTGTTGAGTGTTTTTATCATGAAGGGATGTTGGATTTTACCAAATGCTTTTTCTGCATTTATTGAAATGATAGTATTTTTTCCCTCTTCATTTTGTTGATGTGATGTATCATGTTTACTAATTTGCAAATTTTCAACCATCCTTGCGTCTCTGGGATGAATCCCACTTGATCTTGATCTTTTTAATGTCTTTAGATTCTGTTTGCTAGTATTTTGTTGAGGATCTTCACATCTGTGTTCATTAGGGATATTGGTATGTAGTTTTCTTTTTTTATTGCTGTATCTTTTTCCAGTTTTTGGTATGAGGTTAATGTTGGCCTTGTAAAATAAATTTGGAAGTATTCTCTCCTCTTCAATTTTTTGGAAGCATTTGAGATGAATTGGTGTTAGTTCTTTAAATGTTTGGTAGAATTCGGCAATAATGCCATCTGGTACTGGGGTTTTCTTTGTTGGGAGACTTTTTATTATTGCATCAATCTCATTACTCATTATTCGTCTGTTTAGGTTTTCTGGTTCAGCCTTGGTAAGTCATGTGTATCCAGGAATTTATCCATTTCTCCTAGGTTTTCCAGTTTGTTTATATATAGCATTCATAGTAGTCTCTTAAGATCCTTTGTATTTCTGGGGTATCAATTGTAATGTCTCCTTTTTTCATTTCTGCTTTTATTTATTTGAGTCTTCTCTCTTTTTTCCTCATTAATCTGCTAAAGGTTTATCTATTTTGTTTACCTCTTCAGAAACCACCTCTTTGTTTCATTGATTTTTGTATTTTTTAAAAATCTCTAATTCATTTACTTCTGCTCTGATCTTTGTTATTTCTCTCCTTCTACTGATTTTGGGTTTGGTTTGTTCTTGTTTTTCTAGTTCCTTGAGGTGTAGTTAGGTTGTTCATTTGAAGTCTTCCTTCTTTTTTAATGTAGGCATTTATTGCTATAAACTTTCTTCTTAGAAATGCTTTTGCTGTATCAAAAGGTTCTGTAGGTTCTGGTATATTGTGTTTTTATTTTAATTTGTCTCCAGTAATTTTTTGATTTCCCTTTCTTTTTCTTTTTTTGGCTGGCCAGTACTGGGATCTGAACTCTTGACCTTGGTACTATTAACACCATAGTCCAAGTGAGCTTACTAACCAGCCCTTATTTCCTTCTTGATTTCCTCTTTGACCATTTGTTGTTTAGGAGTATGTGGCTTAATTTCTATGTATTTGTACAGTTTCTAGTGTCCCTTTTCCTACTCATTTATAGTTTTATTCCATTATGGTTGGACAAGGCAGTTAATATGATTTTGATTTCTTTAAAATTTGTTGAGACTTGTTTTGTGACCTAATATATGGTCTATCTAGAGAATGTTCCATGTGCTGCTAAGAAAAATGTGTATTCTGCAGCTATTGGATGAAATATTCTATATAAGTTGATTAGATCCAATTGGCCTAGAGTAGAGATTAATTCTGATGTTTCCTGGATAATTTTCTGTCTGGATAATCTGACTTTTGCTGAAAGTGGGGTGTTAAAGTCCACTTAGGTCTAATAGTA
>NW_007726117.1:126587-129457 GCF_000696425.1 Galeopterus variegatus | reverse complement strand
TTTTTTGTCCTTTTTTTTTGTGACCGTGCTTAGCCAGTGAGCGCACCGGCCATCCTTATATAGGATCCGAACCTGCGGGCGGGAGCGCTGCTGCGCTCCCAGTGCCGCGCTTTCCTGAGTGAGCCACAGGGTCGGCCCCGATTATTATTATTATTATTTTTTGGTGGCTGTCTGGTAAGGGGATCTGAACTATTGATCTTGGTGTTGATCCTTTATCTTTAAAATACACAATTCTATTATTCTTCTGCTTAAAACCCTCCAATGGCATCTTCATCACTCATATGACAAATCCAAACTTATGGGGTTGTGAAGATTAAAGGAGATAACATATAGCATAATGTGCTGTGCACAGTTAAATTCTCAGTAAATTCTTAGCTATTATTTTTCATTACTATGTCTTTAATTGTACTGATTCTTCAGACTAGAATGATTTCCAAACTGGCCCATTCCTGCCCTGGCTTTCATCTGCCTAACTTCATTCTTGTGCTGTGCACAGTTAAATTCTCAGTAAATTCTTAGCTATTATTTTTCATTACTATGTCTTTAATTGTACTGATTCTTCAGAATAGAATGATTTCCAAACTGGCCCATTCCTGCCCTGGCTTTCATCTGCCTAACTTCATTCTTGTCCTATATGTTTTAGGATCCCAAAAGTCTTGCATCATTCACATATGGGTTCTCTGGTACTTATCACACTGTATTGTAATGATTTGTTCACAAAAGTATTTCTCCCACTTGAGAGCAGAAGTCATGTCTCCTAAGTTTTTCTCTCACCAGTGCTAGAAATAGGGTGACCAACTAACCAGGTTCACCTGGGACAGGTTCCAGTTTTAGCCTGAAATTCCCATGTCTCTGGAACACCTCAGTTCTAGGCAAACTGGGACAGTTGGTCACACTACCTCAGGTCCTGATATATAATAGTTCAATCAATAAATTTGTTTATCTAAGCTATTATCTTTGATAAGTCATTTTTGCTTCATGATCTTAAATTTCTCCAACTATAACTAAAATGTTTAAACAAGGAAATGTCTATGGCCTCTTTTAACTCTGATATTTTAGAATTGGATGTTATGTTTATGGCCTGTCTACATTCATCATTTTACCTTTTTACACTCAGAAAATCCCAAAGAGTCACCATTCTATCTAATTTTTTTTAAAGCACTGCTAAATATAATCATGATAAATTAAGTGAATAGAATTAGATGTAAATATTGTATATATGATATAATCCCAATTTTGTAAAATCTGTATATTTTTATGTTGTATAGAAAAAAAGGGAATGGAATTATGAATACATTTTTTATTATACATAGTTTTTCCCACTTTTTGAATTTTCAAAAATCTATACAATAATTGTAAGACTTTATAGTCAGCCAACAGGATCTACAAACACCAATGTTTCTGCTGAAGTGGCAATAGGTGTACTTAAAATAATTATTTCTCAGGAAATTATTATCTTTGCATGAAGTTGTTAAAAATAGGTAACTGATTATATGTTTCCTTTAGTACAGATATTATTAATTCTAAGTAAAATCAAACAGACTTTTAAATTTGTAGAATTTATGAAATCTGGGATGGGCCTGAAATTCTGCATTTCTACTAAGTTTTTAGATGATGTCTTCTGGTCTGAAGACCACATTTTGAGTAGTAGGCTTTAGTGTATATGAATGCTGGTCCATTCTGCTATTGTCAAGAGGATTCAGTCACCTAGTATAGTCAGCAAGAGCTGTAGATGGGGGGTGATTTCAAAGAAATGGGCAAGGGTTGGGCAGTCATACAGAAACATATTGACTATACCTGTGTTTACCCTCATTTGAAAAGGGGAGTTTTCTGTCTCCTCTCCAGGGAAGTCCTTACTGCAACGTTATACCAGGAGACACTAGAAGAGTGTGATCCAAGTCTCCTCCATCTCCCAACCCACTGACAAACTCCTCCCTTTCCTCTTCCCCTACACTAATCAAGTGCAGGCTGCTCTGACAGTGAGTAACAAGAAGACTGGCCTGGCTGAGGGTGAGAAATGCTCTTTCTGAAACATTTGAGCTGAGATCTGAAGGATGAGGACAGTGTGTCCTGTCGCAGGCAGAAGGAAACAGCATGTGCAATGGGTTAGAGTGAAGGGGAATGAGGCTCAGTTGAGGAGCTGAATGGAGTCCAGTAAGTCACAGTGGAGGTGGGGAATGGGGCTAGGATGGGAGTGGTAGCAGAGACTAGATTACCAAGTGTATTGCTAGTCACAGAAATGACTTTAGTCTTTATCTTAAGCATAATGGAATGGATAAACAAAATGTGATATATTCACTAAATGGGACATTATTCAGCCATAAAAAAGGAATAAAGTGCTAATGCATGCTACAACATGGACAAACCTTAAAACATTATGAAACCTTGAAACATTATGCTAAGTAAGAAACCACATATTGTATAATTTCATTTATATAAAATGTCCAGAACAGGCAAAACAATAAAGACAGAAAGTAGATTAGTGGTTGCCAGGGAATGGAGGAGGGGAAAATTGGGAGAGACTGCCAGCAGGTATGAAGTTTCTTTGGGTGGTGAAAATGTTCTGGAATTAGATAGTGGTGATGGTTGCACAATCTTGTGAATATACTAAAAAACACTAAATTGTACACTTTAAAAGGTTGTTAATTTTATAGTCTGTGAATTATAATCTTAATTTTTAAAAAGTGGAAAAGAAAAAAATGTAGTGATGGATGAACCACTCTGTGAATATGCTAAAAACCACTGAATTATACACTTTTTTTTTTTTTTTTTAAAAGATGACCGGTAAGGGGATCTTAACCCTTGATTTGGTGCTGCCAGCACCACGCTCTCCCAAATGAGCCAACCAGCCATCCCTATATAGGGATCCA
>NW_007726117.1:122476-125587 GCF_000696425.1 Galeopterus variegatus | reverse complement strand
GGCCATCCCTATATGGGATCCGAACCCGGGGCCTTGGTGTTATCAGCACCGCACTCTCCCAAGTGAGCCACCGGGCCGGCCCCTGAATTACACACTTTAAATGAGTGAATTGTATGGTATGTAAACTATATATCAATAAAGCTGTTTTTAAAATTAGTGTCAAATAGTTTAAAAATAAAGTGGAAATTGAGGGACAGTTTTCCTGCTGCCTATAAAACTATGTGTAGAGGGTAATCTGGGATCAGATGAAATACTCTAAGTTTAAAGGAGTTGTGAAAAAAAGTTCCAAAAAAGAAGATGCTGTGCACTGGTGTCAGTGAAGGAGAGCCCTGTGGCACGGTGTTTGCAGTTGAAGGGTGTACAAGGAGCTGTTGGTGCTTAGCCTTTCCCAGTACACTCCCAGTACACTCCAGCATCAGCCTCATCCCTCTATAACCTAGGCTTGTCATAACAGCTTCCTGTGTAGTCACATGTCACCAAGGACAAACCTCCTGTCAAGGACAAACCTGTAGTCATCCAGGAAAGTGTACAACTTATTTTTACTCCAACTGCAAATGCTACTATTTGCTTTAATTCATATGAAAATTTTTTTATATTATGTTTCAAAATCTCCTGTTTGCCTAATTTAGTAAATTAAAATGCCACTTTCATTTTTTTTCCATCTAGCTTGTGTGTGTGTGTGTGTGTGTGTGTGTGTGTGTGTAAGAATAACAAAAGCAGAAGTATGTTGGTGAACTTCTAATTAAAAAATACTGCTGCCAAGACTGGAACAAAGACTTTTTTGTGTTTTTGAATAGAAGAGCCAAAAAATAAAAATCTAAAACTTAATAATCATTATACCTCTGAACTTAGAAACCTTGAAAATGAAACATAATTCTAAAACCGAGTTACAAAAATAATCAGCCTTAATAGTCAAGAAGACATTTTTAGCAGATTCAAATAAAGGCATAAAATGTTTTAATGTTTGATATACTTATCTGAGGAGATATAAACTAATTGGCAAATTTAGATTCCCTCAAGAATATTATTCTCCTGGAGCTTATTTTGTAACTTTGTTTTGTTAAAGCACACAATGTCATTTATGGCTTAACTAACCTAAATTTAGGAAAAGTGATAAAGAAATAGTGTTTATCCTTTAAAATTAATACTTTGTATATAGTTTTGAATTTTAAAAATTTCAGTTTTGATCTTGGGTGTAGAAAAACATTTCAATACTGTTCTGTTGCAGTCATGTGCCCCATAACAACGTTTTGTCAATGATGGAAGGCATATGTAATGGTGGTCCCATAAAATTATAATACCATATTTTTACTGTACCTTTTCTATGTTTAAGTATGTGTAGATACACAAATACTTACCATTGTGTTAAAATTGCTTACAGTATTCAGTACAGCAACATGCTATACAGGTTTGGAGCCTAGGATCAATAGGCTGTACCATGTAGACAAGTGTATAGTAGGCTATATCATGTAGGTTTGTGTAAGTAGATTCTACGATGTTTGCACAACCTCGAAATCATCTGACATATTTCTCAGAACGTATCCCTGTTGTTAAGTAATGCATGACTATATTTTCTTTCCAAAACCTCTCTCTATTTAAAAATGTTTGATGGCCCTATTACCTATAGAATCAAGTCCAAATCTTAGGTTGGCATTCAAAGCTCTCCACAATCTGGTTGTAGTGTATTTTCTAGTTGTACTAGTCCATTTCTGTTGCTAATAACAGAGTACCTGAAACCAGGCAATTTATAAAGAAGTAAAATTTATTTCTTACAGTTTTGGAGGCTGGAAAGTCCATACTTCAGGGAACATATCTGATGAGGGCCTTCTGCTTTGGTGGTGACTCTCCACAGCAATGCAAAGTATGACATGGTGAACGGGCTGAGTAACAGAGCTAATCTCCTCACTTGCCCTCCTTTTAAAGCCATCAGAATCTTGTTCATTACCATCCATTAAACTATCAATGCATTCATGAGGGTATAGTCCTCACAATCTAATCACCTTTTAAAGGCCCTACCTATCAATTACCATAATAGGATTTCTCACCCTCTTAACACTGTTGTAATGTGAGGATTAAGCTTCCAAAACATGAACCTTTGGGGTACACATTTAACCCCTAGCACTAGTTTTATCTCCCATTGTTCTGCCTCTTACTATACTTCCACTCCTGTTACATAAGACTACTACTTAATCCCAACCAAGCTTCCTCCTGCTCCCCTTGCCTGTGTAATGCTGATTCCTCTGCCTGTGTTGCTCTTCTCCTACTTCTCTTCCAAGCAAAATACTGATCATCAATCAGGACTCAGCTCAGATTGCTTCTGTTACATTATGGCAAGACCTTATGTAATTCCCCTGCACTCCATTTTGCATATTACTTCTAAAGCAATCTCATTAAAACAATAGTTTTATCATTTTGTTATTGGTTAATGACTGGGGCTTGTAGTTCAAGATGGTGGGCCAAACAATTACTGTAATAGATGTGAGAAAGACAGCACCCCTAAATACTTCAGCATGTATCTCTTAAGAAAGAGGACATTCTCCTACATCATCATAGTAAGGTTGTCACACTTGTGAAACTTAACACTGATACTATATTATTATCTAACATGTAGTTCATATTCAAAATTCCCCAACTATCCTGATAATATTCTTTATAGCTCTTTGGGCACGGGGGGCAGAGGGAGAAAAATATTTAGGATCTAATCAAGTATCATATATTGTATTTAGTTAATGTTTCTTTAGTCTCATTTAATCTAGAACTGTTCCTTAGCTTTTTATTTATCTTTCATGATGTTGGCATTTTTTAGGAGTCCAGGCCAGTTGTATTGCAGAATATCCCTAAATTTAGATTTATTTGATTATTTTCTCATTATTAATTCAGATTTTAAAAAAATTTTGAGACTATTACAAAGGAGTTGTGTCCTTCTCAATGCATCGTATCAGAAGGCAAATAATACCAGCTGGTGCCACTTGGTGATAAAAATTTGATCACTTGTTTTTAAAAAAATTTTGAGACTATTACAAAGGAGTTGTGTCCTTCTCAATGCATCATATCAGAAGGCAAATAATACCAGCTGGTGCCACTTGGTGATAAAAATTTGATCACTTGTTT
>NW_007726117.1:119674-121837 GCF_000696425.1 Galeopterus variegatus | reverse complement strand
AATGTGATTTTCCTTTTTTTCTCTTTTTCAAAAGATGACCGGTAAGGGGATCTTAACCCTTAACTTGGTGTTGTCAGCACCATACTCTCCCAAGTGACCTAACCGGCCATCCCTATATAGGGATCCAAACCCATGGCCTTGGTGTTATCAGCACCACACTGTCACAAGTGAGCCATGGGCGAGCCCTTAAAATGTGATTTTCTAATTCTGTCTTTCTTTCTACGTTTATTAGTCGGCTTTCTGTCTTTAGGAGCCTGTCATATGAGGTGTTGGCCAGGTGTAGCCCCCCACTACCCTCATGTAACACAAGCCACAGTGCCTGCATCTCTGAAGGGCAAAGACAGCAAACTGGTGGGTCAGCAGCCCAGTCTCTGAGGGCATGCAGAATACATGGGACTGGAGAAAGGGGGCATGGCTGCCTCCACCTAGGCTTTAAAAGATGGAGCCATCAAGAGCCATAGGCCATCAATTCCAACCCAAGAGAACCAAGGTATAGTGGATTGAATTGTGTCCCCCCAAAGTTTAATGTGTTTGAGGCTTGGTCCCCACTGTGACAGTGTTAAGAAGGTGGAAAATCCTATTATGGTAACTTAAATGTGGGGCCTTAAAGAGGTGCTTAGATTCTGAGGATCATGTCATAGTGAATGGATTAATAATGGTGGTCAGAGGTGTGGTTCTGAGGGCTTTAGCAGGAGAGTATGTGACAATCTCTCTCTCCCTCTGTTCCACCATTTTCTGCCATCTGAGACCCCTGCATTGCTGTAAAGCCACCACCGTGAATACCTTCACCAGATATGTTCCCTGAATTTGGGACTTCCCAGTCTCTGAAACTGTAAGCAATGAATTTCATTTTTTTACAAAGTACCAGTTCCAGGTATTTTGTTATAAGCAGCAGAAATGGACTAATACAGAAAATTGGTACCAGAGAAGTGGGGTGTTGCTTATAACAAATACTTGAAAATGTGGAAACAGCTTTGGAAGAATTTGAAGGAGCAGGCTAGAAAAAGCCTAGCTGCTGGTAGGAATTTAGAAGACAAGAAAACCAGGTAAAGTTTGGAACTTCTTAGAGATTAGTTAAATGATGGTGAGCAGAATGCTGATAGAAATATGGACAGTAAAGGCCATTCTGAGAAGATCTCNCAACTGAGGCAAAGATCACCCTTGCTATGAACTGGCAAAGAATTTGGCTGTATTCTGTTCATGCTGAAAAGTATAATGAAATGTGGAACTTAAAGATGCTGACCTAGGGAATTTGACAGAAGAAATTTCTTTCTTTTTTTTTTTTTATTGAATCACAATTGATTATATATATTTTGGGGATTCAATGTTGACATATGTTGATCAAATCAATATAACTAGTATGTATATTGTTACAAATTGTACTTATTCTTTATGCCCCTTGTCCAATCTCTCCCTACCCACCTCTCTCTACCCCCTCCCACCACTGATATCCCTAGATTTCTTCTCTCCCTCTGCAAGAGTAATGGTTACTCTGTTGATTTTTTGCCTAGATGATCTGTCCAATGCTGAGAGGTGTGTTCAGGTCCCCTGATATTATCATACAGCAGATGCTTCTTCTGTCACTCTGGAATGGGCTTTGTAGAGAGAGACATCCTCTTCTTTGCTTTGGTCTCTGCTGGTGACTTTCCTTGTGTCAATGCACTCTAGTGGTTGGTGGACCCTCTGCGTGGTATTTGTGACGTCTAGCCACTTTCACAGCAGCCGTGGTTACTGTGGTGGCTGTGGTGGGCCACCCACATGGATATGATGTTTTTGGCATGCTCCTTGGTGCTGGTGGTGTGGCTGGTTGTGGGCATGGGCTCTGGTCCCTGGCTCAATGCCCCAGGCCCCCTGGGTGGGGCCCTGAGGTGCCAGCAGTGTGCCTGGGTGTGGGTGTGGGGTCCTGTCCATAGTTTCAAGCCTCAGGTTCTCAGGCTGGCCCCGAGGCACTGGTGGTGTGTGTGGATGTGGATCGGTGGGGGGGTCCAGTCTCTGGCTCCATACCTCAGGTCCCCTGCTGGGCACCGAGGCACTGGTGGTGTGCCTGGGCCAGAAATAATTTTTTGTCCTTTGCTTACTTCTAAAATGGGGGAACTTCCTGTGGGAACCAGTACTGGAGCTGTGTAGTTGAGCTAAGTTGCTGCTTTGCTGCTGTTTCCCTAG
>NW_007726117.1:114873-119072 GCF_000696425.1 Galeopterus variegatus | reverse complement strand
GGGAAGGCTTTTTGTGCAGCTCAGGGTTTAATGGTTGACCTTGTAGGTACTTCCAGCTCTCAAGAGAATGGGTGCACCTGGGTTGTGTAAAAACTCTGATCTGGGCCTGAGTTTTTTCATCAAACTGTACTCCATGCAATACTGCATTCCTGATCAGTATCCTGTCAGTGGCCCTGCGCTGATTGGGGGGTGGATCAGCTGTCCTTGCTGTGTCCCAGTGTTCTCCTGGTGGGCCCATCTCCCCCACTGCCTGTGCTCCAAACACTTCCCATGGGATGGGCCCTGGGCTGGTCCCTCATGATGACTCACTGGCCTCTGAATGGCTCCCCTTTTCAGCTGTTCTGGCTCCTCACTCTTGCATGGGTCCACAGGAACCCTGTTAGTGGTCTTGCTGTCCTGGGGGCCACCGAGGCCTTCTTCTTCTCTGCTGCCTCCAAGCAACTCCATCCGAAGGGCACAACTGCAGCTTCTGCTGGCTCCTGCTCCATGCGCTCAGCAGCTCCAGGCTTAAAGTAGCCACAGCTGAAAACACTCCAAGCAGTTTTTTTCTTTCTCTCATCATGGTTTTTCTTGCCTTCATGAACTCCATAGGTCTCTCCTCCCTTTCCCCTGAGCTCCAGCAGCCCCAACTTGGCTGTTGTTACATTTTTATAGTTATAAATTGGCTTATTGGTGGGAGAGAGTGACACCGGAAGCCATCTATTCTGCCATCCTGACCAGAACTCCCCAGCAGAAGAAATTTCTAAGCAGCAAAATATTCAGGAAGCTGCCTAGCTACTTGTAAACATTCAGGAAACTGCTTGGCTAGGCTGAGTTATGACAGCAAAGGCATGATGTAAAGCCAGAATTTAAAAGGGAAGCCAAGAGTAAAGATTTAGAAAATTTGTGGCCTGTGCATGTGGTAGAGAAGCAGAGAGCATTTTCAGGAGAACAATTCAATGATGTAGCCCAGTGACTGTTGGCTAAGGAGATTAATACAGAAGAAAGGCATTATCAAGAGAAGGGAAAAAAGACCTTGAAAGCATTTCAGAGATCTTGGAACTGTCTCCCATCACAGGCCCAGAGGCCTAGGGAAACAGAATGGTCTTGGGAAACAGGCCCAAGGTGCCCTCCATGGGCCTGATGCCCAGGGCCACCTCAGAATTCTGTTTCCCATACCAGCACCCTAGCTGCTGTGGCTTGCCAGTCATGGCTAAATTGGCCCAGGTGTGTCTGGACCTGCAGCTTCGGAAAATATAAGCCAGAAGCCTTGGCAGCATCCATGTGGTGTTAAGTCTGCAGGCTTACAGAATGCCAGATTTCAAATGCCGAGTTCAAATGGATGGAAAAGCCTGGGGGCTCAGGAAAAGATTTGTCACAGGGGTGGAATCACCATAGATAGGCTTCACTAAGCAATGACGAGTGGAAATGTGCAGTCAGAGTTGCAATAGAGAAACCCCATCAGTGCCATCATGCCTAGTGGAGTCATGGCAGTGGGACAGCCAAGGAGACCCCAGAATCGTGGAGCTACCAGAGGGCAATACCAGCCTGCGAGAGCTGAAGCATCACCTGAGACCAGGAAAGTCACAGAAGTGGAGCTGCCTGAGAACTTGGGGACCCAACCCCCACACCAGGGTGCAAAGAATGTCCAACATAGAGTCAAGGTACATGATTCTTCAGCTTTGAGATTTAATGCCTGCCCTGATGGGTTTCAGACTTGCTTAGGAACTGTTACCCTATTCTTTTTAGCCTATTTTTCCCTTTTTGAACTGGAATATGTGCGGTATGTTTGGAAGTAGATAACTTGTTTTGATTTTACAGATGGGACCTTGAGACATTAGACCTTTGAATTTAAATAAGTTAAGACTTTGGGGATGAAATTAATGTATTTGCACATGAAAAGGACATGAGTTTTGGGGAGCCAGGGGTGGAATGTAGTAGATTGAATTGTGTCCCCCCAAGATTTAATGTGTTAGAGACTTGGTCCCCACTGTGACAGTGTTAAGGGGGTGGGAAATCCTATTATGGTAAAAGTGGGACTTGAAGAGGTGACTAGCTTCTGAGGACCATGCCATAGTGAATGGATTAATAATGGTGATCAGAGGTGTGGTTCTGAGTGCTTTAGAAGGACAGCACGTAACAGTCTCTCTCTCTCCATCTTTGCTCTGCCATTTTCTGTCACGTGAGACCCCTGCATTGCTGTAAAGCCACCACCCAGAACTCCCTCACCAGATATGTTTCCTGGACTTTGGACTTCCCAGCCTCTGAAACTGTAAGCAATAAATTTCATTTCCTTATAAAGTACTCAGTTCCATGTATTTTCTTATAAGCAACAGAAACAGACTAATACACAAGGCATGGGGGTGGGGGTGGGAGATAGCTGCCAAAGGGGTGAAGTCCTGTCAGAGAGCCACTGCTGGCACTGGACCCAGGGAGAGCACCCCAATGGGACCTCCTGCCAAGCTGTGGGGTGATATTGCTACCCTAGTGGGCCAGGAAAGCAGAGTATCAAGCCAAAGAAATCCAAGCCTTAAGATCTCTGCCTTGAAGTTTGGACTTACCTGGGACCCATTTCCTCTTTCTTCTTTCCTATTTCTCCCTTTTGGAATGTACGTGTCTATCCTATGCCTGTCCTACCATTGTATTTTGGAAGCACATAACTTGTTTGGTTTCACAAGTTCACATTTGGAGAGCAATTTGCCTCAGGATGAATCACACCTCGGGTCTTACCCATATCTCATTTATTTATTTATTTTTTTGGTGTCTGGTCAATATGGGAATCCAAACCCTCAGCCTTGGTGTTAAGACACTATGCTCTAACCAACTGAGCTAACTGGCCAGCCCCCATATCTAATTTAGATGATATTAGATGAGACTATTTTTATTTTTTGAAATTTACTTTAATTAACAAATTGTAATTGTATAAGCTTATGGGGTACAGTCTGATGTTTTGATACTTATATATGTCATATAATGATCAGGTCAGGGTAGTTAATGTAGCCATCACCTCATGCATTTATCATTTCTTTGTGGCAAAAACATTCAAAGGCCTCTCCTCTAGCTATTATGTAATATATAAAACTTAACTGTTAACCATAATCATCCTACCATGCCACAAATACCAGAATTTATTCCTCCTATCTAATTGTAATTTTGTACCCATTGGCTGACCTCTCCCTGTTCTCCCCTTCCCCCTTCCCTCCCTAGACCCTGGTAGCCACTGTTGTACTTTTCTGTCAATATTAGATGAGACTTTAGAGTTGACACTAGAATGAATTAAGACCTTTGGGGCTGTTGGGATGTAATGAATGTATTTTGCATGTAAGAAGGACAGGAATTTTGGAGAGCTAAGGGTATAATGCTATAGACTAAATGTTTGTGACCCCAAAATTCATATGTAGAAATCCTAACCCTCAATGTGATGGTATTGGGAGGTGGGGCATTTGGTAGGTGATTAGGTCATAATGGCAGAGCCCTCATGAATGGGATTAGTGCCTTTATAATAAAGACCCTAGAGTGTCCCCTTGCCCCTTTTGCCATATGAAGGCACAATGAGAAGATGGCTCTCAATGAACCAAGTAGTGGGCCCTCACCAGACACGGGACTCTGTCAGTGCCTTGATCTTAGGCTTCAAGCCTCCAGAACTGTGAGAAATAAATTTCTGTTGTTTATAAGCCATGCAACCTATGGTATTCTGTTATAGTAACCCAAATGGACTAAGACATCCCCTTTAAATTTTTAAAAAGTTATCAGTATGGACTCATGGATTATTTTTTAGTTCAATCAATTATAATATGTTACATTATATATAATAAATTTAATCATTATTCTTTTTTATTTCAATTTTTTCCTAATTTGACCAGGGGAGCCCCTTCAAGCTAGCTCAGGTATCCTTTTGGCATGGTCCCATCAATTTATAAGTACATTAGGCACAAGAAAATATTCCGGGATCACTTTGTACTTTTCTTGCCCTGACCCTGAAATCAGACATTTTTTTTTTCTTCTTCTTCTTCTTTTTTGGTGGCTAACTGGTACAGGGAAAATCAGCCATTTCCTCAAGGAGTGTTGTTTCCTTTGAGTGGGGAATAGTTTTTAGAAATCAAAATCAGTGTGAGCATATATAATATCAATACATAGTGTTAGAGGTATCAGTTTAAATACACACACACACACACAAAATACATATACATGTATACTGTTACCTCTGATTCCAATTCAAT
>NW_007726117.1:112019-114838 GCF_000696425.1 Galeopterus variegatus | reverse complement strand
CATTTTTTTTTTTTTTTTTTTTTTTTTTTTTTTTTTTTTTTTTTTGGTGGCTAACTGGTACAGGGAAAATCAGCCATTTCTTCAAGGAGTGTTGTTTCCTTTGAGTGGGGAATAGTTTTTAGAAATCAAAATCAGTATGAGCATATATAATATCAATACATAGTGTTAGAGGTATCAGTTTAAATACACACACACACACACACAAAATACATATACATGTATACTGTTACCTCTGATTCCAATTCAATACCAAACCACAAGGGTTTCTCTCTCTCTGTCTCTGTCTCTGTCTCTCTCTCTTTCTCTTCCTCAAGTTTAATGATACATGAAGGGGCTAAGGCCCCTCTGAGGAAGTGATATTTGAGATAAAATTTCAATAATATTAAGAGTCAGCCATGCAAAAATCTAGAAACAGACCATTACAGTTAGAAGGAACAACAAATACAAATGCCTAAGGCAGAAGTAAGTGTGATATGTTTAAGAAACAGAAGAGCCAACGTGGCTGGAATATACTAGGTCACTGGGGAGAATGGTTCAAAATTAAGTCAATGAGTCAGGAAGGAGTTAATGCATACAAAACTATAGGATATAATAAAGGAGTTTGGAATTTTTTTTAGTACAATAGGATGACATTGGAAGGTTTGGAGAAGGAGATTGTGGTAATCTGATTTATACTTCAAAAGATTACTTTGGCCATAGTATAAAGGATGAATTGTTGAAGAAAAAGAAAGCAGGCAGAGAGTTGAGATTTACAGTAATCTAGGCAAGATAAAATGATGACTTAGATTAGCAGATGAGATAGAATAGAACAAATTTGAGATGTGTGTGTGTGTGTGTGTATTTTTTTTCTTTTTTTTTCTTCGTGTCCGGCAACGGATTGCAACCCTCAGTGTCGCGCCCGTACCGGACCGGGACCNGGGATCTTAATCCTTGACTTGGTGTTGTCAGCACCACACTCTCCCAAGTGAGCCACAGGCCGGCCTGAATTTGAGATATCTTTTGGAGGTAGAGTTGGTTGGACTAATTCTGAACTCTCAAATGAATTCGGAAAATTCAAATGAATTTTGAATTTATACATGTACTGTGTGGTGTGTGTTGTGCAAAGTCCTAGGGATAGAAACTTTAAAAAGATACAAGCCTTACTTTTAAGGAGCTCATAAAACAGAAGGAGGGATAGATATACAAATATTTGTATATCGTAATGTAATGAACACATAATAATAAAGTTAAAAAAATAACAATAATAGAATTAAGTAAAAGGCAAAATGCAGGTCAAAATGAGGAAGGAATTGACTGTGCCTGAATGCAGGGAGTGGTTACAGAAATCTTCACAAAGAACACAGAGAGCTTTTAAACAATAAAAAGGGTGGGGAGTAAAATAAGCATGAAACAGCTTGGTGAATTTCAGGAACCCTTAGGATGAATGAAACCTAAAATTTAAGAAATGGTCTAGTGTTAGGTGGAAGCAATTGAGGAGTTTTAATTGAGGAGTGATAATATTAGATTTGCATTTATAAAATATCACTCTGACCTTATAAGGAAGAAGATAGGCTTGAGGAATGCAAAACCAGAGGTAAAAGGGGCTTCCACTTCCAGCCATGATGTAGTAACAGGGACTAGATTTTCCTGTCCACTTAGTTGGAAAGCCAGACAAAATATATAAAACAATTTTTTTTTTTTTTTTTTGGCAGCTGGCTGGTCAGCGATTGAACCCAGAACGTTGGTGTTATCAGCGCCACACTCCAACCAACTGAGCTAACTGTCCAGCTCCAAAACAATGTTTTCAGACACTGGGCAATAGGTAGTGCTGGACTGTGAACCCTGAAAAATGGAAAACAAATGAAATAAACACTTTGATTTTCCCAACATACTGCCTGGAGGAAGTTTCTACACTGCAGAGAAGGGAAGGAATAATTCAAAGTCTGGTGTTGTTGAGTTGAGGAGACAGATATTAGAGTTTGGGGAGGCTAAGCCAGCTAGAATTGATGGGGCAGAGTGTTATTGAGAAGGGAACTGCACAAAGAGCAAGCTTTGGAGATCTGCAGAGGGTTCTCCCTAGATCTTTGACTGAGTGCTGATCTGTACGTGCAGATCAGGTTCAAACTACCTGATTCTGAATATCAGAAAGCAATAGACCCAACAATTCCTACAGCTCATTCCAGGACTACTGGAATATTTTTGTTAAAGCCAGAGTGGGAAGACATAATACATAGGGCATCAAAGTTCTCAGAAAAGGAATGCCTTAGCAGTGGAGATAAATTTGGCTTAGTTTATTTTTTTATTTTATTCTCCCTAGATCTTTGACTGAGTGCTGATCTGTACGTGCAGATCAGGTTCAAACTACCTGATTCTGAATATCAGAAAGCAATAGACCCAACAATTCCTACAGCTCATTCCAGGACTACTGGAATATTTTTGTTAAAGCCAGAGTGGGAAGACATAATACATAGGGCATCAAAGTTCTCAGAAAAGGAATGCCTTAGCAGTGGAGATAAATTTGGCTTAGTTTAAAGGCCCGATCTAACAAACCTTAAAAGGAAGTCTCAAAAGGACCAAACTGATTCTATATCACTTAAATGCATGACAAACTCCAACATTATTTAAAGATTTTTTAAAAAATCCACCAATAATGTTTTGTGGTTGTTGCTGTCGAAAGCAAATACATCCAACAATGTAAAAACCAGAATGTCTGGTATCAAATAAGAAATTACAAGGCAGAAAAATACATACATACATACATATATAAATATACAAACAAATAGATAAAAAGAACTTATCAGGCATGTGAAGCAGGAAAATGTGGCCTGTAACCAGGATAA
>NW_007726117.1:110696-111188 GCF_000696425.1 Galeopterus variegatus | reverse complement strand
TGTATCTTTTTAGTTTTGTTGCTATTCTTGTGTTCTTTAGAGAGAGAGAGAGAGAGAAAGATGAGACACACAGAGAGAGAAAGAGAGAGAAGAGAGTTTTAGTGAAGCAGGCAGGTGGGCATCCGTCTGCCTCGGGCATCCGCCCTGTGTGGCCATGCTTTCCAACCTATGACTCCAAGGACCTTTTGGTAAGTGACCTAGCTCATAGATCTGTGCGAAGGGGTCTGGTGACCCAGCCTGGCGTGTGTGGGTTCTGGTGACCCAGCCTGGTGTATGAAGGGTTTGTGACCCAGTCTGTGAATAGGCCTTGAGGGGTCTGGGAGCTCCAGACCCAGCCCTAGCTCAACAATCGGCCCAGTCGGTGCAGGATTACTGGCAGGTAAAAGAGCCCGACAACTGGCATGGTTGAGTACCTTTACAATTGGTGTCATGAACAGGATTAAGAGCTAGACAATTGGCACTGTGAGCAGGATTTCTGACATTAGCCACCGC
>NW_007726117.1:102981-110097 GCF_000696425.1 Galeopterus variegatus | reverse complement strand
ACCCAGCCCTAGCTCAACAATCGGCCCAGTCGGTGCAGGATTACTGGCAGGTAAAAGAGCCTGACAACTGGCGTGGTTGAGTACCTTTACAATTGGTGTCACGAACAGGATTAAGAGCTAGACAATTGGCACTGTGAGCAGGATTTCTGACATTAGCCACCGCCTTAGCAGGATTATGAGACACCAGTAAAAAAGAGAATACTTTAAGAGCAGCAAGGGAAAAAAGGACATTTTATGTACAGAGGAACACAGATAAGAATGAGTGTACACTTCTCATCAGAAGCTATGCAAACCAGGAGTCAGTGGAATAACACCTTTAAAGTCCAAGCATACCTCATTTTATTGTGCTTCACTTTTTGTGCTTCACAGATACTGCATTTTTTAGGTTTGTGACAACCCTACATTGAGCAAGTCTATTGGTGCGGTTTTTCCAACATCATGTGCTCACTTTGTGACTCTGTCACATTTTGGTTATTCTCATATTTGGTAATTTAAAAGCTGATCATTATTATTTCCTCTGTTGTGGTGATCTGTGATCAGTGATTTTTGATGTTACTATTGTAATTATTTTGGAGTGCCATGCACTGTGCCCATATAAGGTGGTGAACTTAATAAATGTCACTATTCCACTAATTGATCATTCCCCAGTCTCTCTCCCTTTCCTCAGACCTTTCTATTCCCTGAGACACAACAATATTGAAATTAGGCCAATTAATAACCTTACAATGAACACTAAGTGTTCAACTGAAAGGAAGAGTTGCATGTTTCTCACTTTAAATCAAAAGCTAAGAAATAATTAACTTAGTGATGAAGCCATGTAGAAAGCAAAGATAGGCCCAAAGCTAGCTCTCTTGTGGCAAACAGCCAAGTTGTGAATGCAAAGGAAAAGGTCTTTTTTTCTTCATTTAAAAAGATATTTATTTTTATTTGTTTGTTTTGTTTTGTTTTGTTTTGGTGGCTGGCCAGTAAGGGATCTGAACCCTTGACCTTGGTGTTATAACACCATGCTGTAACCAAGTGAGCTAACCAGCCAGCCATTTTTATTAATTTTTATTTATTTTAATTAATGTATTTTTTGGTGGCTGGCTGGTATAGGGATCTGAACCTTTGACCTTGGACTTATGACACTGTTTTTATTTTTAAATTGAAAGACAAAATTGTATGTATTTATCAAATACATCATGATGTTTTGAAGTATATATACATGGTAGAATGACTAAATCTAGCTAATTGACATGCATTACCTCACATACATTATTTTTGTGCTGAAAACACTACATCCACTACTCTTTTTAAACTGACTTTCTAACCCTTTTTATAATTAGGAAGGAAGGAAAGAAAAACAGAAGGAAGGAACAGATAAAACTTAACTCTAGACACTTCTAGTCCAATGAATTGTTTGAAACTGAAGGAGAGAAGCTGACTTTTGCTTAATGCTCGATGTTCTGATATGCACCAGGTAGTAATATATTTTATCTCATTTAATTCTCGGGGAAGTTTTTGAATTGTCAAAGGAAAAAATTACAACAAATTTAGTTAAAGATCTCAATTGGTTTTATTGCAATTCCAGAATCAGGCAACACATCATTCCATAAAATTAAATAAGTGTTACAATGAGCTGAGCAGAGAAGTTTGGTTTCATAGACAGAAAAGACTGAAGGAAATAGAAATATAGAACAAAAAGCAGATTGGTCATTTCAAAGTTACTTTCCTTGTAAAGCAAAGACAGGGAGACAGAACAATAGGAAAATAACTGATTATTTAACATCAGCTTACTTCAGGCTTTCTCTTTTGTGTATGGATTAAAGCAGAGGGAACTTCATTATCATGCCAGTTGAAGATTTAACTTGGTCTGTTTGGGAAATTGGCTATCTCTCTGTCCTGATTTCCCAGAAGGTCAAATCACAACTTAGTTTAGTTTGGTGACAGGAAATTAACAAGGGTGACGCCATTTTGGTTTTTAGTCTGGTCCATTGGGGTCTAGTGTAGGAGCTTAGTCCAAAACAATGGCCTCTTATAATTTTATTTAACAATTCCCCGCTTTTGGTCAGGCTGTCAACTAGGTAAGAGTATGAACCAAACTAAAGGTACTGTGTCATTCTCAGCTGCCATCGTTCTGGGCTCCTGGTCTCAGCATACCATTCATAGGTTGTGTCCTCATTAACATGTATTTCTTTGAGTTTTTATTGTTCCAGCCCATGTGACCATTTGACAAAAGACCATTTGGCATTCGATGGTGGCTACACACAAACATTTAAAACTTTTGAGAGAATACAGTGCACCAGAGAGACTGAAACAGAGTAAGGCTAGGCCTGTGAACCAAACTGACTCCATTTTCCTTGCAGAGGACATTTTGTTACTTTTCCACTCTTCAGTCATGAGACACCCCTCCCCGCCCCCAGGGCACTTGATTACCCCATGGTCTGCCCTGATAAAATAAACTGAAACAAGAGGGGAACAGATATTAACTGAGTTGCAAAACCCCTCCCCAAGGCTTGTTTATTGTGACTGTAAAAATTAAGTTACAGATTAACCTTAAGTCCCCTTTAGGAATTCCTACATGTGCACAAGGCTTCAAGGTGACTGCTACAACGACCCTCCTGGTGTGATGATAATGAATGCCATCACCATATTGAACCTACTGAGCAGGCGCCCATGATGCAACCAGGAAGAACAGAATGGACCACCTCCAGCGATGCTGGCCTGTACCCATTAACTCCTTTCCTTTTAAAAGACTCTGAACAGCTACCCTGGGGTGGCTAACTTTACTGTAGCTACCCCCCTTATGCATAAGTCTATCTCCTCTTTTAATAAAGCATTGCTTGCTTTACTGTTGGGTGCATTGTTCATTTCTATGACCCAATAGCCTAATTTGGTACGAGCCAGGAAGTAAGGGGACTCTGGGTGCCAGGAATGGCCCTGAGATGTTCCCCATTGTTGGGCTGGATCACAGACCCCTCTGACCTGTCCTGTGCAGGTTGAGAGTCAGGTAGTTGAAAAAAGATTCTGGCAGCTAATAACAGGATAGACATGCTTTTATTTGGACATGAGCTCTGCTGGCCAGCAGTTCAGAGCCGCTGCCTTTTTTACCGAAAGTATGCAATAGTGGCAACAAGCCAAGGGGTATATGGGTGCACATGTGCAGTTACACCACTCTTACATAACTTGTTTACAACAGATGTGCTGAATCATACACGGCCAGATATGGGCCTGCCTATACTGACTCCATTTTCCTCACACCCATGCAGCACACATGCTGCTCTAATACCTGCACCAGTAAAAACTGGAAAGCCCTGGGCACCAGAGGAGACTCCAGCTGCAAGAGACAAGTGGCCACTGGGACTATTTTGCTCCCATGTCTCTGCTGCTGGTAAATCTCTCCTGGAGCCCCGGGCCTAAATTCTGACAAGACAATCTTTTATTCTCTTTTACTCTCCCTTTTACCTTCCCTTTTCTTCTTTACCCTTCTCTGATTTTCTGAGCCCTTCTTCTGCTGTTCTGTATAGGTGCACCCTGGAGGGCTCCTGGCTATTCTTTGTTTCTCTGATTTAACTCTAGGTGGTACTTTTCTTCTTTGTGCCAACAACAGTGGGGAAAACCTTTTATCAATCACTGGGTCAGTGGAATAGGTTGGCCCTGCCAATTGGGACTAGGATAAAGTGGACCCCACTGTTCCTCTTTTCTCGTTGTTTGCTTGGTTAGACATTTAGTTGAGTGCCAGTAATCTGAATTAACCTTCCAATCCTTGCACGAACTTTTTGACTTTTGAGTCATTTGTTTAGTGTGAGAGGGCAAGCCAAGCCTGGTCTGTTGGTAACAAGACTAGTACTATGACAATGCAAGAGGATAATACTAAGAATTTGGACTATGATCCTTGTCAGAGACCCCATGAACTGAACCAACTAAAATTGAATAAGCAGATAAGGAGTCTACCCATTTTAACCAAGTAGCTGTTCATTAATTCTTTTTGCAACAGAGTCTTTACAATACCCAATGTATTTATCCACATGAAGCAAGAAGTGTTAGCAACTGCACAGTCTCCTCCCTGTTCTGTTAGTAGGTAACCTAGCATTCCATGACAGTTGAAGTAGGGAGTGACAATTTGTAAGTTACCCACAGAAGCTACTGATTTAGAAACTTTAACTATAATGTCATCCTGCCAAGTGAAAGAGGAAGGCAAAAGTAAGGAAAAATTAAGAAGGGTATGAGTCTCATTTTGATAGGAAGTCTTGTTCCAATAATCTTGAGAAAAGCTATCTACAGGATGAAATTGGCAGCTTCTCATCCTAGTTTGCAGTTTGAATGTCTCTGGTTATGGCATCAGGCATTTTTGGTGAGCTCTGTGTGGCATGCACATTAGGCATAAGACTTATCCCTTGAAATCTACATTGAGTTGCCCAGCTCTGGTTTATAAGTCTTCAGGAACACAGCAGTTCTTGTCTTAGTTAGAGAGTTGTAGCCAGATATTAGGGAAAGACTAGAAAAATTCAGAATCCAGTTTGCTTTACAGGTAAATAATAAAAACTCAAAAAAAAAAAAAAAGTAAACAATGTTACAATCTAATAACAGGTGTATCAGTTTACTTTTGATGTGTATATTTTTCTTTCTACTGTCACCCCTATTTGTACTGGAGATAATCATGATAAAACCAATTTGTGTGGTTATTTACAGAACTTTGGTTAATACAGTTCTGGTTAATAACAGAACTTTGTAAGTGTAGTAGGAATAACCACATAGGCTCCTTTTAAATTTGTTTTGCTGAAAATTTGGACAAGAAACATCAAATCAGACTTTAAAAAATTTCTCAGTGCTAGGAAGCTAAACCAAAGCTGACATTAGACTTTGCCTGCTGTATTTGTGATAGAGTTTGGATGTGTTGTCCCCCCAAAACTCATGTGGAAATCTGATTTCTAATGTGACAGTGTTGGAAGCCATTTGAGTCATGGGGGCAGATCCCTCATGAACAGATTAATGCTCTCCCTGGGGNCTTCTGCTGTTCTGTATAGGTGCACCCTGGAGGGCTCCTGGCTATTCTTTGTTTCTCTGATTTAACTCTAGGTGGTACTTTTCTTCTTTGTGCCAACAACAGTGGGGAAAACCTTTTATCAATCACTGGATCAGTGGAATAAGTTGGCCCTGCCAATTGGGACTAGGATAAAGTGGACCCCACTGTTCCTCTTTTCTCGTTGTTTGTTTGCTTGGTTAGACATTTAGTTGAGTGCCAGTAATCTGAATAAACCTTCCAATCCTTGCATCAACTTTTGGAGTTTCAGGTTATTTGTTTAAGGCGAGAGGGCAAGCTGAGCCTGACCCGTTGGTAACACCAGTTTATCCATTATTTATTGGGGACTTACTGTGGGCTAGGCTGTGGAGGTGCAAAGATGTTGGAGGTATGGATCTAATTCCAGAGATGTTGTCAACTTAAGGATTGGAGAACAGGGGAGATAAATAGATGGAGAGAAATTACAGCAAAATATGATAAGTATTTTTCTGGATATGTGAATAAAAAGGTTAAGTAAATTGCTAGTAGTCAAACAGAAAGGACTATATCAGGACTAGAAATTCAATGTCCTAACTTCTAGCCTCGTACTATTTTTTTCGCTAAGCAATTCTAGCTATCTCCTAGAAACCTGTTTTAGTAAGTACCTCTTTATGAAGTCAAGGTGTCAGTCTTGAATTACCCAGAAAATTGGGAGTATATGACTTGACTATTTGCTTTTGTTTATTTTGTCTTCAACTCTGATTACTAATCTGCTCTTGGCCTTTGGCTAAAAGGTGACATGTTTTGAATATTCAAAGGTGGCACTGTTGAACATTTTCAAAGATGGTACTGTTGAATGTTTTCTTTGTAGTAAAATTGCTTACTATGTTCTGGACACACAGGAGTCCTCACAGCAACCCTCTGAGGCAGATACAGTTATTCTCACTTTACAGTTTCTTCCAATTCCTCACAGACAGGTTGAGTTGTTCAAGGCCACACAGCTAATAATTGGCAGAGACAACTGAAAGTGTCGGTGACCCCCAGGTGCCTCTGCCACTTGAAGCTCTTAACCATTACCCAGTACTACTTTTAAATCTAGACAGTAGCCTAGATAGCCAGCTGTATCTCTGTAATATGAATAAGCAAAGTTATTCTTTCATTTAAGGCTACAGCAGCCCCTTAGGAATGTTGTATCTTGACTCAAAAGAGGCCCCCTTGGTTCTGATTGATGGAAGGACTATCTGTTGCTGTACTTATTTAAAATTTAATTTTCAGGGACACATTCTTAAGTGTGTTCAAAGAATTTTGGTGTCTGTTTTGGTATTTGGTTTGCTTCTTTTGTTAATACTTTTTGATGTGTCTCCTTCAATTCAAGGAGTGTGTGTGTTTTCTGCTGTCATTCTTTGCGCTCATACAATCACACTTTCTAATCCAAAAGTTACTTATCAATAAGGATAGGTTCTTAAGACCTCATCATTGGTGGTTCTCTAGAGCTTATGTTGGTATTAATGGAAATATACCCTTACTCTGTTCATTTTCCTTTATAGGATTTGTGGTGATACTTCTCTGTGTGATGTCATATTTGTTTATTTTCTTTCTCCCATTGGAACAGAAGCTCCATTAGAATAGGGACTTCTGTAGTTTGTTCACTGCCATATGTCAACTGCCTAAAATACTGCCAAGCACATACAATCAGCCCTCTGTATCCACAGGTTCTGCATCTGCTGATTGAACCAACTGTGGATTGAAAATATTCAAAAACGCTGCCGAATTGACTCAGCTGATTAAAGCACAACCTTGTAATGACAGGGTCAAGGGTTTATCCCCATACCTGCCAGCGCCAAAAAAAAAAGAATTAAAAAAAAAAATCTAACAATAAAAATAATACAAATAAAAAACACAATGTAGTAACTATTTACATAGCATTTATATTAGGTGTTATAAATAATCTAGAGAGGATTTAAAGTATATGGGTGGATATGCATAGGTTATATGCAAATGCTACACTCTTTTATATCAGGGACTTGAGCATCTGCAGATTTTGGTATCCCTGGGGGTCTGGGAACCTATCCCCTGAGAATACAGAGGGACAACTGTAGTAGGCACTCATTATTTGAACACTCAAATAAAAATTT
>NW_007726117.1:91614-102363 GCF_000696425.1 Galeopterus variegatus | reverse complement strand
CCACTTTCCACCATGAGTAGAAGCAGCCTGAGGCCCGTACCAGATGCAGCTGTCCCAGAATTGTAAGCCAAATAAACTTCTGTTGTTTATAAATTACCCAGTCTCAGGTTTTTCTGTTATAGCAACACAAAAATGGACTAATACAATCTATTATCTTGAACTTATTGAACATATGTAAATAACCATATTGCCATAAAAATAAGAATACTCCCAAATAGTTTCCAAATTCTGAAGAGATCAGGTAGAGAGGAAAAGCAAATATTTCAAATTCTGTTTACAAAAGTATATTTTACCAAATTTCTGTAAGCTATGGAAAGCTTACAAAAAGTTTCCTTAAGTCTGGAAAACAAAACATTAAAAAAACCATCAATGTTACAAAGAAGCTGTAAAAACTCACAATTCGTTTTCATCAGTTCATTCAGTCTCATGTAACTAATTCTTTCTCCACTCTTGGTTAGCAGTTTCACAGATCCATCAGTTTCTTCATTAGTATTTTGGAAATTCAGTCCAAAGGTATGAATTCAAAGTTATTAGGAACCTGTACTTGTCAGAATTTTTTTCATTCTTTCCATGAACTTCCTTGAAGACACAACACTTTAGGATTGTAATTGCTTGTAAAGCGCTTTCAGTAAGAGCATCAGAATAAAGTGGTTAGCTGTGGACCTCAAGACTTAAAATGTCCATGTTAAGGATCTTATGAGAGTTACTCAGCTGACAGGAAAATTAGGTTATTTCTGTGGCGTATGATAATTTAAAATAATCAGAATTATGACTGATAGCATTTGTATCAAGACACATCAGATTTTTAGGAGCCTCATACAATTTTGTAACACATATTAATAATAAATCCATACAACTCAAAAAGGTCCAACATCATTTCTTGTTTTGATAATGCTTCCTGCATAATTTAACCCATCAGATAAGCCCAGTTGGTTTTAATGTCTTTTTTTAACAGATCCTTTGAGAAGTTCCAGGGCCCTTTGGAACATCTTAAAGTTATTTCGAGGTCAAAAAGACTTAATTTTCAGAATTTAATTTTGGAAAGTTTGTCAGATATTAAAGGTTGAAACACTTAATTAAATAGGATCTTAAATCATTATGAAATAAAACCTAAGTAACAAAAGATTTCAAAGGTACAAAGCACGAGAAACTGTCCTTAATAAACATTGAATTTGTTCCCTAGGCCAGTTACCCAGAAGGTAAAGAAAAACCTCTCACAATTTTCTATTAAGAGCAGATGTGTGCTTTGAGAAATCCCTGTTGTTCCAACACAGGGGAGCAAACTGTATTTTGATATTAATGTTCAATTTTTAGAAAAACTTATAATTCCCTTCTGGTTTTAGCCAACTCGATCACACATAAAATTCCTTTCATGAGATTTATCTTCCATAAATCTTCTACAATCTGCATCTCACTCATGCAAAAGAATAAATTACTCTCTCTGTACTGGCCCATTTTTGTTGCTTATAATAAAACATACGGAACTGGGTGACGTATAAGAAAACAAAATTTATTGCTTACAGTTTCAGAGGCTAGGAAGTCCGAAGTCCAAGGTGGTGGTGAGAGTGACCCAGGAGTCTCACATGGCAGAGTAGAGAGAAAGAACTTCTCATGTGCTCTACTTTTAAAGCCCCTGGAACCATCATTATTAATCCATTCACTACCGCATGGTCCTCCAGTCTAATCACCTCTTCAAGGCCCCACGTTGCAATTACCATAGTAGGATTTCCCACTCTCTATAGTTAACAGGGGGGATTAAACCTCAATGAACTTTGGGTGAGGGGGTCATCCAATGTATTGCATTCTGCTACTGACCCCCCAGAAGTCAAGTGCTTTTCACATGCAAATACCTTCATTTTGTCCCCCAAATCTTAACTTTTTTCAACTCAAAAGTCCAAAGTCCTATCTGTGAATTCAAAACAAGTTATCTACTTTCAAGATACAATGGTGGGACAAACATAGGGTACATATTCCCGTTCCAAAAGGGAGAAATAGGCCAAAAGAAAGAGGTAACAGGTCCTAAACAAGTTCTAAATCTAGCAGGGCATTAAATCTTACAGCTGGTGAATCATGTATCATGATTTCATGTTTGGCATCTTCTGCACCCTGGTGTGGTGGTTGGGTCCCCAAGTACTCAAGCAGCTCCACTCCTATGGCTTTCTTGGTCTCTGGCAATGCTTTAACTCTCCCAGGCTAGTGCTGCATGCTGGTAGCACCACAATTCTGGGGTCTCCCTGTCACAGCTACTCTAGACATGGCACTACTGAGGTTTTTCTGTTGCAACTCTGACCTCACATTTCCACTCAGTATTCCTCTAGTGAAGGCTGTCTGCAGTGAATCCACCCCAGTGACAGATCTCTTCCTGGGCACCCAGACTCTTCCATACATCCTTTGAAATCAGGGCAGAGGCTCCCAAGCCTTCACAGCTCTAGCATTTTGCCAACCTGCAGACCTAACACCACGTGGATGCTACCAAAGTTTCCAGCTCATATTTTCCAAAGCTGCCAGTTCAGCCATACCTGGGGCCAATTTAACCACTGCTGGAGCAGCCAAAGCAGCTGGGATGCTGGTGTGGGGAGCAGCATCCTGAGATGGCCCTGGGCAGCAAACACGGAGGGCGTCTCAGTCCTGTTCCCTAAGACCATTCTGTCTCCCTAGGTCTTTGGGCCTGTAATGGAAGGACTGAGCTCCAGAGGCTTCTGCAATACATTCAGGGCCTTTTCTCCCTTCTTGTGATAATCCTTTTTTGTTGTTGTTTTTTGTACTAATCTTAGTAAACAGTTGCTGGACGGCACCATTGCATCATTCTCCTAGAAATGTTTTCTGCTTCTCTACCACATGGACAGGCTGCAAATTTTCTAAATGCCATAACTCAGCATAGGCTGTTACAAGTAGCCACACTGATTTCTTAATGCTTTGCTGCTTAGAAATTTCTTCTACCAAATGCCCTTGATCAGCATCTTTAAGTTCCACATTCCATAAAACTTTTGGGCATTAATAGGATGCAGCCAAGTTCCTTGCCAGTTCATAGCAAGGGTGATCTTTGCCCCAGTTTCCAGTAAGTCCTTCTCATTTACATCTGAGATCTTCTCACGATGGCCTTTACTGTCCATATTTCTATCAGGTTTCTGCTCACCACCATTTATCCAGTCTCTAAGAAGTTCCAAATTTTCCCTGGTTTTCTTGTCTTTTAAACTTGCACCAGCAGCTAGGCTTTTTCTAGCCTGTTCCCCCAAATTCCTCCAGCCTTGCCTCAATGCCCAGTTCCAAAGTTGTTTCCACATTTTCAAATACTTGTTATAAGCAACACCCCACTTCTCTGGTACCACTTTTCTGTATTAGTCCATTTCTGTAACTTATAGCAAAACACCTGGAACTGGGTGATTTATAGGAAAATGAAATTTATTGCTTACAGTTTTGGAGGCCAGACAGTTCAAAGTCCAGGGAACACATCTGGTGAGGGTCTTGGTGGTGGCGACAGCAACCCAGAGGTCTCACATGGCAGAAAATGGCAAAGCAAAGGGAGAGAGAGCTCATGTCCTCTCTTCTTTTAAAGCCCCCAGAACCATGCCTCTGACCACCATTATTAATCCATTCACTATGGCATTGTCCTACAGTATCTAATCTCTTCTTTAAGTCCCCGCCTTTCAATTACCATAATAGGATTTCCCACTCTCTACAGTTAACAACAGTGATTAAGCCTCTATGAGGTTGTGGGGGCATCCAATCTATAGCACTCTTCTTTCAACTTTCTTTACCAAAAATACGTCCTAATGCGTACAACTTTTTTGCATCTCTCCTATTTACTGCCTTTCTATTTTCTTCCTAAATTCATGTTTTGAAACAGTCTGTTAATAATCTCTGAACTAGACAAAATTGCTCCTTAAAAAAAAATTAATTAATTAATTATTACTATTTTTACGTTCTAAGATGATGTTGTGGAGCACTGGGAGGAGGAGGGCAGAGGGGGAGGGAAATGGAGATGGGGTGGGGGAAGGGCTGGTCCGTGGCCTGGTTGTGGAAGGGGCGTGGCTGAGGCCCTTGCTCTCCCCGCTTCCCCCCAGCTCAGGAGACTGGGAGAGGGGTATGGCTTCTGGCCTTTCTAGGTTTTATAGGTGTTCTTTGGTGGTGTTAGACCTCTACTGGTTAATATCAGAACTTTGTCTGTAATCTGAGGGGTTTTTGTGCTTTCTTTCTTTTCTGTGTTGGATTATTAACTACCCCCACCACTTAAACTCAGCACTGGAACTAATATGTTGTCCTTTGCTTACATCTGAAATGGGGGAACCTCCCGTGACCAGCACTTGAGCCCTGTGGTTGAGCTATATTGCTCCTGTGTTGCTGATTCTCTGGGAAAGTCTTTTCGTGCAGCTCATATTTTAATTGTTGAGCTTTTAAGCACTTCCAGGTCTTGTGAGGTCTTATACACCTGGATTGTGTGGAAACTCTGGTCTAGGCCTGAGTCTTTTCAGCAAACTGCACCTCCAGCAGTTCTATATTCCTGACCAGTCTCTACTGAGTGGTCCTATGCTGACTGGAGGGCAGATCAGCTGTCCATGCTGCACCTCAATGTTCAACTGGGTGGGACCTTTCTCCCACACCCACACCCCAAACACTTCCCATGGGGTAGGCCATGCACCAGTCCCTTGTGATGACTCACCGGCCTTTGAGTGTCTCCTTTTTTCAGTTATCTGTGGACCCTCACTCCTATATGGGTCCATGGGAACCCTGTCAGTGGTCTTGCTGGCCTGGGAGCCACCAAGTCCCTCCTCTCCCCTGCAGTCTCCCAGCAACTTCACACAAAGGGCATAGCTGCAGTTTTTGCCAGCTCTTGCTCTGTGTGCTCACCAAGGCCAGCCTTGAAATGGGTAGGTCTTTAAACAGTCAGAGTAGTCCCTTCTTTCTCTCATCGTGGGTTCTCCTGCCTTCATGAACTCTATATGTCTTTCCTTCTCTTCCCCTGAGCTCTAGCAGCCCCAGTTTGGCAGTCTCTGCTTTTTAATAGTTGTAACTTTGTTGATTTTGGGAGAGAGTGATGCTGGGGACTGTCTATTCCACCATCAGGATTCCCTCAAGTTGCTCCTTTTTATTTTTTATTTATTTATATTTTTTCCTTTTTGTCGTGTCCGGCAATGGATCGCAACCCTCAGTGTCGCGCCCGCACCTCGCTCAGCCAGTGAGCGGGAACCGGTCTGTATGTGGGATCCAAACCGTCGGCGGGAGCGTGCCGCCGCACTCCCAAGCGGCGCACTGTAGCAGTGCGCCACCAGGCCGGCCCTTTTTTTTCTTTTTTTTCAAGTTGCTCCTTTTTAACAAAAATATGTTATCAGGAGCTAGCTGGTTAGCTCAATAGGTTAAAGCATGGTGCTGATAACACCAAGGTCCAGGGTTCCGTCCCTGTACTGGCCAGCCCTATGTATATATATTTATCTTCACATATTATTACAATTTCTCACCAAAAGCACATCTTACCTTCCATGTACATTTTGCATGCAGAATTATTTTCCTATTTCTAGTAATTTTAATTACATATATTAATTTGAAGTTTTAACTCTCAGTAACCTTTAATTTGTGAAAACCTAGGAAGCAATCCATTTTGAGCTGTTTGTCACATACCAAAACTTTATGAATTTACATCTCATAATTTCTAGAAACATATACTTCCTTGTGGAACAAAGGTTTCCATTTTTACTAACAGATCCAAATATATAGCTTTTCTATACCATATGAAAAAAAGACGTTAATCTATATAAACTTTAGACTTATGATTAATGGTTAATGTTTTAGTGTTTCAACTTATTTAGAAATGACCGAGAAGCTGGGCCTGGGAGTCCCTCCGGGCCTGGAAGCCTCCGAGGAGCCCCCACAGCTCCACCCCTGTGCCAGGCCAGCTGGGTGGACTGTGAGACGTGTGCCTGCATCACTTTAGAGGCTTCCGCACAGCATGGCCTACACGGAGGAGCTGACACCCTCCATGCAACTTTTTCCAGGGCTACCTGTGGCCTGCATGCTCTGTGTGTTCTCCAGTGCCTCCACTAAGGGCTGCAGCCACCCGGCGCTGGGGGATGGGGGGCAGGGAGAGGAGGGGAAGCTGGATTCAACTACCTGCTCCAGAAGCAGGAGAAGCAGTTGTGGTCAGGAATACAACTCAAACCCCAGAGAACATGTGCCACGCAGAAACTCCATTCAGCTGCTGAAAAGAGTACAGCCAGGGGTTGCTCCTCTCCGTGGGACTGTCTTCACCTCAAAGACTGTCACCTCTTCAGGATGAAGAAGTGGATTGCCATGGTGGTCTGCCCTAGGATGTGACACCCTCCTGCACCTACTGTGTCTCCATGGCAGCCTGCCCCTGAAGGTCAAGACCGTGGAGGTTGCAAGATGGTGTTCATACATGGGGGGCAGCAACCCCCCAAGGCCACAACCTGGACACCTCACCTACCACAATCCTGAGGCTGCCCAGGCCCCTGCTGGCCCATAGCCCCTGTCTCCTGCAGAACGAAGGTAGTGCTGCCCCTCCCAACCTTCCCTCTGGGAGAGGCAGGCATGGGATGGAGCTTCCTGCTGTGTTGCTGAGGCCCCAGTCCCTCTGTGTCACTCTCTGGTCATGTTCTTTCCCTGGGCCACATGCTCTGGGTCAGCTGTGGACTGCAAAGCCCCCAACCCAGCACCCTCTTCCCTGCTGAGCTGGTGCCTTCAGGAGGTGGGAAAGGGCAGAGGGTTTTGTCCCACCTTACCCACCTAGGCACTATGCCTGGAACAGGGGGCCCTGGTGCCTGCAGTTCAGGGCAGGGAGGGAGGGCAGGTGATGTGCCTGCTGTGGGCTGCTGGGCCAGCCTGGGCCCTGCCTCTTCCAGGAGGATAGCATCCCCATCAACCATAACTGGGTCAATGGCTGTAACTGGCCAACATGTGGCACTTCCTGCAGTGGGAGGTCAGTGAAGGGAGGGACTCCATGTCTGACCGTCATCAGCACTGCCAGGTCACCATGAGGTCATGCACAGCCATCAGTCAGAAGAATTTTACCACTTCCTGAGGGTCTTCTCTGAAAGGAGACTCCTTGTTCTGGGAAAGGGGCTGGAGATTGCTTTGGAGTCCACTGCATCGGGGAGGTGCTGGAGTCTGTGGTTGAACACCCTGACTTCCAGAGAATGGGCACCAGTGTGTTCTTGCTACAGCCAGTGGAGCTGCTGCAGCAGCAGGAGGAAGCCAGTCACCATCACCACCACCATCACTGGGTCCCTTTAGCATCTGTGGGAGGATGGAGCACCCTGGAGGCCCCAGCCAGAAGTCAGCCTCCTTGTAGCAGGTCCCTTCTGGAAATAAAGATGGTCCTCAGTTCTGTGGCCTAGGACATGCCTCCTTCTGGGCCTTATGGCCTTGGTGTCCCCAGGAGTGCCTCCTCCTGTCGTTGGAAAAATACAAAATCAATTCATTCAGTAGCTTGTTTTGCCTTTAGAACAGAACCTGCTTATTGTATCAGCTTCACTGATAATCAACTGCTCTACTCCCACTTTTGTAAACGTGTTTGTTTATTGCAATGACTCTTGTGCTGGCTACATGAATGCTGAGAGAACAAAACGTAAAAGAGCCCGGAAGAGTCCCCCTATATAAGCTTGTAAGATCTAGACTTGAGGCTCAGATTTTGAAGCGCTAGCTCATCTGGGCCCGCTGACATAATAAAATACCTGACTCTCCAACCCTCTGAGTGCTGACTCCTTCTCTGTCGAAGTCCATTCTGTAACATTTTTGATGCATTGGCTGGGAAGCGATTTGGACTGACCCCTTGAGCCACTGGTTTGAACATGTGGCTTGGCTGGATCGGTGATGCTGCAGAGGACTGAGGGAGGCATCGCCCAGCTATTTTGTCAGGGCTTCGCTTCCATCAGGACCTCACTGATCCTAGGGAGCACCTGCCTGACTGGACTCAGCAGAGGGAAGAATCAGCCAGAACTGCCCCCCTGCCTTCTGCAAGATAGGTAGGCACCCTCCCCCTTCAGTTCAATACAGGCCCACCTCTGGGTGGAAGGGGAGCTTGATCACTTCCCAGAAGGGTATCCTTGAGAGCCTGATTGTTCCCTGAATGTTGGTGCTGGTCCATTTGGTCAGGGCCCTATGGCAGGGTCCTTCTGTTCAGCTCAGGTCAGGGTTTGGGGGAGGGAAATGTTTAACCTCTGAGTGAGTGTGTGATATTTGTGGCACCAAGACTTCCAAGTTGCGGTGTCTGAATGGGTCCTAACCTGCAGTTCCATGGTCACATCATACAGCATAACAGTGATTCCAGTCCCTGGTGGACTGGACCAGGCCCAGGGTTTATATGGGTACACCTTAGCCACGATGGACCTAAAGTCTCAAGGGATGTGTCCAGGCAGATGCCTGTGTGGTCTTCCCTTTCCTCCAGAAGAGGGAGGGCTCCTTACCCTTTGTCTTTTTGTGCTTCCACCTCAGGGAGGGATCCGGGAGTGGTCCCACATGTAGTGGAGGGAAAAGGCCTTTGTTTATGTCTGAGCACCCTCTAGTGCCTCTGAAAGAGAGGCAAACACTTTTCGGACCTAGGCAGTGTTTACTTGACTCCTGAGGAGCGACATGTCCTTTCATATTGTTTGCTCTGAGAGATCCACTGCTTATTCTGCCATAGTTCCCCTCCCCATGCATGAGTTCCATACATCCCCAGGGTGAAGCCCCCACTCAGCTACTGAGAAGGGAACCCACCGCCCTTATGCTTAAGTTTATCTTCTCTTTTAATAGAGCATTGCTTGCTTTACTGCTGGGTACATTGTTCATTTCTGTGACTTTGGAATCCAAGAGCCTAATTCAATCACTGGCAGAAATAGGAAACTTTTGGGCACCAGAGAAGACTGCAGCTGCAAGAGGCAAGTGGCCACTGGGACTATTTTGCTCCTATGTTTCTGTTGCTGGTATGTCCTTCCTGGAGTCCCCAGCCTAACTTCTGACAAGGCAATGCTTTATTCTCTTTTACTCTCCTTTCTTCCCCTTTTCTTCCTCTTTAAAATGACTGCCAGACAACTCCAACTTAAACTCCTCTCAACCTGTGAGAAGCATGCTCCCCCTGGCTGGCAGCAGCTTGCTCTGACACGTAACTAGCAGAGGTGGGAAGACCAGTCCTACACCATGAAGACCTTGCTTGATCAGGTTCCCCCTGATGGGGGATGCATGAGAATGGTGGGAATTCATTGCCATGCCTTTGAAGAGACTGGAGGTCTAGAAGCCACTAAAATTCTCTTTACCTTTCTCTGAATTTCTGAGTCCTCTTCTGCTGTTTTGTTGGATTACATTCACTACTGTATAGGTGCACCCTGGAGGGCTCCTGGCTATGCTTTGTTTCTCTGATATGAATCTAGTCGGTACTTTTCTTCTTTGTGCCAACAGCAGTGGGAAAACTGCTTTTATCAATTACTATGTCAGGGGAATGGGTTGGCCCTGCTGATTGGGACTAGGTTAAACTGGATCCCACTGCTCACCTTTTCTTTTTCTTTGTTTTCTTGGTTAGAAATTTAGTTGAGTACCGCTAATCTGAATGAACCTTCCAATCCTCGCACCAACTTTTGGACTTTCAGGTCATTTGTTCAATATGAGAAGGCAAGCCAAGTCTGGTCTGTTGTTAACAACTTTTGGGAGCTCTGAACCTTTGTCAAATGACAGCACCAATGCTATTTGGGATATAAATGCCTGAGGCAGGAATGGGTGGCTAAAATTAAGTATGGGGACAAGTGCTTCAAAACCTACTGTCCTTAAGTGCATGTTAAAGAACCTTCAAAAGGGCTACTCTGGGGAGTATGGAATTAAAATGACCCCTGGGAAACTCTGGACCCTGTGTGAATGAAAATGGCCACATTTGGGGTTGGGTGGCCTTCAGAAGGGAACCTAGACCTCCCAAAGGTTTGAGCAGTCTATGAGGCCATTACAGGGGAACCAGGGCACCCAGACCAATTTCCATACATAGGCTCCTGGTTGGCAATAGCTTTGACCCTGCCACCCTGGGTCCAGTTCTGTGTTCATAAAGTGTAAGGTTCTTGCTGTGTGGACAGTCTGGAAGTTGGAACACTACCAGTGAGAAACAAAAAGGCCCACATATCAAGGAGATCCAGATGAAGAACTCTCGCCTCACTGTATCCCACCCCTTCAGGGATACTTGGCCCCGGGCACCCCTTGCCAGACAGCCCCCTGGCTTCAGTTCCATTGGCCCCACAAGCCTCATTGCCAGAGAGTCCAGAGAGTCCTGAACTCGTGGGAGGGCAACTCCTCTCCACCCAACAGGTTCCAGCTCTCCAGATGCCCCTGTGGGAGACCTGAGGCCCACAGCAGATCGATCCAGATGGCAGTGTGCAGCCAGGGTGCCCTCTCTTTTACTACCAACCCTTCACAACCACGGATCTCCTGAATTGGAAACACCATACTCTGTCTTATTCAGAAAAACCCCAGGCTCTCAGCAGTCTCTTGGAGTTGATTTTCCTCACCCATCAGCCCACCTGGGAAGACTGTCATCAGCTACTCCTTACCCTCTTTAGCACTGAGGAATGGCGATGTATCCTGACTGGAGCTAGGCAATGGTTGCAACAGCAGGCACCCACCACCATCCTGGATCCTGAGATCTGGGCAAGAGATGCTGCACCAGACACTGCACCAAACTGGGACTTCAATGAGGGAGAAGGGAGAAATCAACTTAGTTGATATAGAGAGGCCCTTCTCCAAGGGCTGAGAGCAGGGGCCAGGAAACCCACTAATATGTCC
>NW_007726117.1:64957-90614 GCF_000696425.1 Galeopterus variegatus | reverse complement strand
CCTGGAGGGCTCCTGGCTATGCTTTGTTTCTCTGATATGAATCTAGTCGGTACTTTTCTTCTTTGTGCCAACAGCAGTGGGAAAACTGCTTTTATCAATTACTATGTCAGGGGAATGGGTTGGCCCTGCTGATTGGGACTAGGTTAAACTGGATCCCACTGCTCACCTTTTCTTTTTCTTTGTTTTCTTGGTTAGAAATTTAGTTGAGTACCGCTAATCTGAATGAACCTTCCAATCCTCGCACCAACTTTTGGACTTTCAGGTCATTTGTTCAATATGAGAAGGCAAGCCAAGTCTGGTCTGTTGTTAACAACTTTTGGGAGCTCTGAACCTTTGTCAAATGACAGCACCAATGCTATTTGGGATATAAATGCCTGAGGCAGGAATGGGTGGCTAAAATTAAGTATGGGGACAAGTGCTTCAAAACCTACTGTCCTTAAGTGCATGTTAAAGAACCTTCAAAAGGGCTACTCTGGGGAGTATGGAATTAAAATGACCCCTGGGAAACTCTGGACCCTGTGTGAATGAAAATGGCCACATTTGGGGTTGGGTGGCCTTCAGAAGGGAACCTAGACCTCCCAAAGGTTTGAGCAGTCTATGAGGCCATTACAGGGGAACCAGGGCACCCAGACCAATTTCCATACATAGGCTCCTGGTTGGCAATAGCTTTGACCCTGCCACCCTGGGTCCAGTTCTGTGTTCATAAAGTGTAAGGTTCTTGCTGTGTGGACAGTCTGGAAGTTGGAACACTACCAGTGAGAAACAAAAAGGCCCACATATCAAGGAGACCCAGATGAAGAACTCTCGCCTCACGGTATCCCACCCCTTCAGGGATACTTGGCCCCGGACACCCCTTGCCAGACAGCCCCCTGGCTTCAGTTCCATTGGCCCCACAAGCCTCATTGCCAGAGAGTCCAGAGAGTCCTGAACTCGTGGGAGGGCAACTCCTCTCCACCCAACAGGTTCCAGCTCTCCAGATGCCCCTGTGGGAGACCTGAGGCCCACAGCAGATCGATCCAGATGGCAGTGTGCAGCCAGGGTGCCCTCTCTTTTACTACCAACCCTTCACAACCACGGATCTCCTGAATTGGAAACACCATACTCTGTCTTATTCAGAAAAACCCCAGGCTCTCAGCAGTCTCTTGGAGTTGATTTTCCTCACCCATCAGCCCACCTGGGAAGACTGTCATCAGCTACTCCTTACCCTCTTCAGCACTGAGGAATGGCGATGTATCCTGACTGGAGCTAGGCAATGGTTGCAACAGCAGGCACCCACCACCATCCTGGATCCTGAGATCTGGGCAAGAGATGCTGCACCAGACACTGCACCAAACTGGGACTTCAATGAGGGAGAAGGGAGAAATCAACTTAGTTTCCTGAGATCTGGGCAAGAGATGCTGCACCAGACACTGCACCAAACTGGGACTTCAATGAGGAAGAAGGGAGAAATCAACTTAGTTGATATAGAGAGGCCCTTCTCCAAGGGCTGAGAGCAAGGGCCAGGAAACCCACTAATATGTCCAAGATGACCATCTTGACCCAGAAACTGGATGAGCCACCTGCAGAATTTTATGAAAGGCTATGTGAGGCCTTCCTGATCTACACACCATTCGATCCTGAGGCAGCTGAGAACTGACAGATGTTCAACACAGCCTTTGTGGCCCAGTCCTGTGCTGACATCCATTGCAAGCTTCAAAAGCTGGGAGGGTTTGCTGGGATGAATGCCACATAGCTCCTGGAGGTGTCCAACAAGGTATTCATTAATCAAGACTGGGAGGCCCAGGAGGAATGGATAGATGCCTAAGACAGAAGGCAACACTCTTGGCAGCAGCACTCAATCTTGACCAGAACTCCACAGTGAAGGAGAAGAACCCCTGCTGAGGAGGAGGATGGGTACCCCTAGAGTCTGACCAGTGTGCTTTCTGGTATGGAGTTTGGCCATTGGAAAAATGAGTGCCCAGGGAAGAGGAAAGGCATCTATGTACCAAGGCTGAAGAAGACTCAGACATGGGACCATCAGATCTCCTCAGAGACTGCTTCTTTAGAGACGTTCCCTACATATGGGCAGAATTGGGACCCCTGGGTATGGCAAAGAACCATGCCCCTATAATTATAGAACTGAAACCAGGGGCCACACTGGTCAGGATAAAACAGTACCTGGTCCCTCATGAAGCTCAACTGGGAATCCAAGAACACATCCACTGGTTACAAGAAGTAGGGATCCTGGTGGAATGTCAGTCACCTTGGAACATGCCACTCCTGCTGGTCAAAAAGCCCAGTGGAAAGGGTTATCATCCAGTCCAGGATCTGCATGCTGTGAACTAGGCAGCTGTCACCCTCCACCCTCATGGTGCCCAATCCTTACACACTTCTGAATCTGCTCCCTATACAGGCTACATGGTTCTCCTGTCTTGACCTCAATGATGCCTTCTTCTGCTTCTGACTGGCACCCAAAAGTCAACTACAGTTTGCCTTTGAATGGGAGGACCACTGCATAGGGAGAAAAGCTCAATTGACCTGGACTAAACTGTGACAAGGGTTCAAAAACTCACCTACACTCTTTGGAGAAGTACTAGCCTCAGACCTAGCTGCTTTCCCAAGAGACAGGTTGAATTGCACCCTGCTTCAATATGTTGAAGACATCCTCCTGGCTAGTCCCACACATAAAAAGTACTGGGAAGGAACAAGAATCCTAGTGAGCCTGCTCTCTGACTTAGGAAATAAACTGTCCTAGGAAAAAGCTCAGATATGCCAACAGAAGGTCAGATACCTAGGGTACCACATCTCTGAAGGACACTGCTCACTGGGAATAGAAAGAAAACAAGCCATTTGTGCCATACCTGGACCAGGCACCAAGAAGAAATCCTGGTAGTTCCTCAGGGGTGCTGGCTTCTGTCAAATCTGGATACCAGGATACTTGGAAAAGGCTAAACCTCTGTATGAGATAATCAAAGGAGCTGAGAAGGAACCCCTAGAGTGGGGTCCAAAACAAGAACATGCATTTTTAGAAATCAAAACCCTGTTAACACAGGCTCCTGCCCTTGGAATTACAGACATAACTCAGGACCTTGACCTCTTTGTGCACGAGAGAGATCATGTGGCTGTGGGGGTCCTCACCCAGACCATAGGGTCCTGGCAAAGGCTGGTGGCATACTTGTCCAAACAACTGGACACCATGACAGCCAGCTGGCTACCCTGCCTGCTGGCCCTGGCAGCCACAGTTGCCCTAATCTGAGAGGTGGACAAACTCACTTTGGGACATTCTCAATGTAAAGGTCCCACATGCGGTGACCACCCTGATGAACAGTCAGGAACACAAATGGCTGACTGACTCTAGGATGACTCACTGTCAAGGACTCCTCTGTGAAAACTCCTGGGTGTGCCTTGAAACAATATGGACTCTGAACCCATCCATGCTCCTACCTGCTGAGTCCAGCTCCTTGGACCACGACTGTGAAGATCTAATGGATAAAATATACTCCAGCAGACCCAATTTGACAGACTTACCCTTGGCTGACCCAGACATAGAACTGTTCACTGATGGGAGCAGTCACGTACAGGAAGGACAATGGAGAGCTGGATATACAGTAACAACTCATGAAGAGGTTATATAGGCAAAATCCTTGCCTCAAGGCTGGTCAGCATTTGACAGACTTACCCTTGGCTGACCCAGACATAGAACTGTTCACTGATGGGAGCAGTCACATACAGGAAGGACAATGGAGAGCTGGATATACAGTAACAACTCATGAAGAGGTTATATAGGCAAAATCCTTGCCTCAAGGCTGGTCAGAACAGAGAGCAGAGCTATGGGCACTAATCCAAGTGCTCAGAATCTCAAAAGGAAAATGAGTCAACATTTACACTGACTCTAAATATGCCTTTGCAACTTTACATGTCCATGGGGCTCTATTCAAAGAAAGGGGCCTGCTGATGGCAGGAGGAAGGACAATCAAAAATAAGGAAGAAATTCTCCAGCTCCTTGAAGCAGTATGGTTGCCCCACCAAGTGGCCATTATACACTGCAGAGGACACCAAAAGGGGACTGACAAGATCACTAAAGGAAACCAGTTGGCTGACCAGACAGCCAAAAAAGTGGGTGCCCAAACAGAGCCTGCTACAGACCGGAATGAGACTGCCAAGATCACGGTGGTGCCAGAGATGGCAAAACAAATAAACTACACAAAGGAAGAGATACAATGGGCAGAAAAAGAAGGTGGAATTAAAACCCCCAAAGTATGATGGAAGCTCCCAGACCACAGACTAATGATTCCTCAATGACTGGCCCACCAACTAGTCCTGTAGTATCATGAACTGACTCACTGGGGGAAAATGGCCCTGGAGACCATGCCGAGTAGCTACTACTTCATTCCAAGATTGGCTTTAATATTCACCCAGATCAGCTCCTGATGCCTGACATATATTCAAAACAATGCCAAGCAAGGACCCCGGCCAGCCCCCAGAGTCCAGGCAGTCGTGACATCGCCCTTTGAGGACCTGGTAATAGACTTCACTGAAGTAAAGTCCTGCAGGGTCTACAAGTATTCATTAGTAATGATATGTACATTCACCAGATGGACAGAGACACTGCCCACGCATTCTGAGCAAGCCTGGGAGGTCACTAAGGCACTTTTAAGGGAAATTGTCCCAAGATATGGGTTCCTTCTGGCTATAGGGTCAGACAATGGGCCAGCATTCATTGCAGAGGTCATTCAAGGGCTGGCCCAAATGCTGGAGATACAGTAGAAGCTTCACACAGCATACCAACCACAGAGCTCAGGGAAAGTGGAACTCATGAACTGGACCCTAAAGACTACTTTAGATGAGCTTTGCCAGGAGACAGGGCTACCCTGGGTAGATATGCTTCCCTTAGCCTTGTTGTGGGTCTGGTGTATGATGGAGCCAACAGGATATTCCCCTTTTCAGATCATGTATGGGAAGCCACCCCCACTTATAGCTAGACTGCAGGGGAATCCTCACCAGTTGGGGGAGATAAAAACATCACAGTACTTACAGTCACTGGCCAGGACTCTCTGACAGATAACTAACACAGTTTTGGAATGAGCTCCCATTCCTTTAAGAAGTTGGGCACATCAGTTCCAACCTGGTGACACAGTATGGGTAAAAGATTGGAAAAGGCTCCCTTAAAGACAACTTGGATGGGGTCACACATAGTTGTACTAACTACCCCTACTGCAGTTAAAGTTGCAAGTTTAATTCCCTGTGAAGCAGGTGGCTTCCCCTGAAGATGCCACCTTGTGGTCTGTGAAGTCTGACCCTTCTGACCTGCTCAAGGTCCAGTCCCAGAGACGCCCTGCCAATCATCACCGCCTGCTCTGGTCACATCAGAAGCTGACCAGCCTGTGCACAGCCAAAGCCTGAGGATTTTGCCACAGTGGGACATGAGTGAATTGATTTATTTTTATGAAATGATAAGGATATGTCACCCCTTGCCTTTAGTTTTTGTTATATTGCGTGCCTTGCTGTTTGCCATAGGACTGACAGTGGTTGCCCCAAAAGATTGAAATAGAATAGGAAATTTATTACTAGCATTCCTTTTTCTCCTGTCAACAGGGTGTTTCTTATGCATCTCATGGTGGCAATGTGCCTTTTTTTTTTTTTTTCCTTTATGTCTTTTTTCGTGTCTGGCAACGGATTGCAACCCTCAGTGTCGCACCCGTACCGGGCCGGGACCGGCAACGGGATCGCAACCCTCGGCGCTGCACCCACACCTCGCTCAGCCAGTGAGTGGGAACCGGTCTGTATGTGGGATCCGAACCCTCGGCGGGAGTGCAGCCGCGCTCCCAAGCGGCGCACTGTAGTAGTGTGCCACCGGGCCGGCTGGCAATGTGCCTTTTAAGTGAACCCTTTCTTTTCTCCATCTGCCTGTTGAGACTGTTAGATATCACTTTAGGATTAATGTTATTTTTTCTTTGGCTTGCTTATCATTGTGTCCCAGGAGCCCCCAAACAGGCTATTCTTCCCTTCTCCCACAAAACATGGATTTTAAGTTACTAATGTTCTTGATCCTGACTATCTGGAAATCTGAGGAGAGTCTCCCCAGATGCCATTAATAGTCCTGCCTGATTGTACCTTGCCTACTTCCTTTGTTGATGCGTAGCATTCATTCCGCCAGACAAACATTGGTCAAGAAAAAACCAGCCAGTAGTCTGCTAGCCCTAACAGACTACACCTCGCTCAAACCGCTCTTAGACCCTGAAAGTGATGTCAAATAAGATGATGCTCACTCCAATGCTTAGAGAGAGCATCAAAGTGGGGAAATGTTGGAAAAATACAAAATTAATTCTTTCAGTAGCTTGTTCTGCCTTTAGAACAGAACCTGATCGTATCAGCTTCACTGATAGTCAACTGCTCTACTCCCACTTTTGTAAATGTGCTTGCTTATCACAATGACTGCTGTGCTGGCTACATGAATGCTGAGAGAACAAAACTTAAAAGAGCCCGGAGGAGTCCCCCTATATAAGCCCTGTAGGACCTAGACTCGAGGCTCAGATTTTGAAGCGCTAGCTCATCTGGGCCCACTGGCATAATAAAATACCTGACTCTCCAACCCTCTCAGTGCCAACTGCTTCTTGGTTGAAGTCCATTATGTAACACTGTGTGGGTCTGATGGAGTCCTGGCTGTCTGGTCATTTCCCAGGTACCTGTTCTTGGATGAGGCTCAGCAAGGATGGGGACTCTGGATCCACTGAGAGGGTGCCTGAGGGGAAGTGTGTTGGTCTATCTGACCTGCAGCATGCCTGCCAGGGGCCAGGAGCTGAATGGTGGTGTGCAGACCAGGTTTCCTTCCAGCCTTCCAGCCTCCCTTCAGGTAAAGTCCAGGACACCTGAGCCAATGGGGTCAAGTCTTCCTGCCTCTGGAGGCTGCTCTGTATGGCCCAGCCCCACCCCCTCCTCACATGCTTACATGCAGCCATTCCAGACCTCCTGCACCTCTGGCTCTGCCTCCATGGGCCCCAGGGCTGCAGCAAGGCAACAAGGAGTTGGGCACAATGCTGCAGGTCCACTCCCAGCATGTTTAGGTGAGTGTAGGTCACCTGCATGCAGAGGCAGGGGGGCTATGGGTGGACAGACACCCTCCAGCTCCTGGTCCAGCCAGACACCCAGGATGGAGGAGATGGTGCTGGGGGAGGCAGGTGGGTGGCAGAGTCAGAGGCCTGGGCATTCCTTCCCCATGGCTCCCCATGACACCCCTGGGGTGGCTGTGCCTGCCCTGCCCATCCATAGGCCAGTTTCCCACCCTAGCCCAGGGGGCTGTCCTGGCAGTGGCAGGGCTGGCCACTGAACAGGGCTGGCCGAAAGCCTCCATGGAGGGAGTGTTCCATCAATGGCTACCTCTCCCCATTGTCAGGGAAGCCTGCTACACTTCTCTCTCTCTCCTGGGCAGAGAAGGGCAGTGCCTGCTCTGATCTTTGTATGAGCCACACACAGAAAGTGCTCCATCACTCTCCAACACAGGGAGCAATAGGAATCTACCCACTGTCTGGCCTTCACAGGGACCCCCAGGCATCTCAGCCTGTAACTCACACACCAGTGTGCCATTCTCTTCTGTGTGGGTCTCTTTTCCTGCTGATGTGATTCTCAGGAAGAGTGGGTGCAGCCATCCCAGCCCCATGTGCATCTTGGATGGAGGACTGAGGTGCATGGCCAATGTGAGAGCAGGTGGCTCATCAGGCTCATCTTGGGTCCTGCATGGAAGCAGGGTGGGGATGAATCTGGCAGGACTTCGTGCTCTTTCCACAATGCTTGCGACCCTGTCTGCAGCTCTGTGACTCCTTTCATCCTGAAGGGGGAGCTCCAGACCTCCACCCTCCAGTGGGAATCACAAGATGTGTGGGGCCAGGGTTTCCCCATGACCCACTGTCCCTAACATTTTTAGCTGGTCCTGGGAGTCTACATCCATATCTACAGGAGTCAGCACATCTGTGGTCTGGACAAGATTCATTATGATGCCAACTGGGACTGACTGACTACCTACTAGAGTGGAAGTCCAGGAGGACAGGGGTTTGTTCTGTTTTTATGAATTATGCTAAGTGCCTAGAAAAGTGACTGTACATGGAAAAAAAAAAAGAAGAAGAAAGAAAGAAAGAAAGAAAGAAAGAAAGAAAGAAAGAAAGAAAGAAAGAAAGAAAGAAAAAAAGAAAGAAAGAAAGAAAGAAAAGAAATGACCCAGACATTAAATATCTATTATTTAATTTCACTTTAAAGTTTCAAGCTACTAAAAGGATTTTTTTAACTATGAAGAGTTCATTTATAAACATTTGTGCCTAATTTATTTTTATCAACCATGCTTAAACTGTACATGAAAATTCTATGAGATATTGAACAAAACTAACCATTGTCTTAAGTTATTTTCCTGTTAACCATTTTTACAGTATGAAAATGTCAGGCAGTTACCACCTAAGCAAGAAACCTAAAGTTAAATACATGGGTGTTTTGCTCATCGGAAGACATGGCTGTTTTCATTAATCCAAAAAATAGTGAATTAACCTTATTTACCTGAGGTTTACCCAAATCAAATGAACTAAAAAGCATTAGAGTTAGGTTCTTTTTTCTTTTTTTGATAAAGTATTTGATTTAAGTGTTTTTCTTTAAGCCAATTAATTAGAGATTTTCCATATATTTTGGTAGGAAAATATCACATACATATAACACAGATAGATATAGAGACATATGGATACAAAGACAGAAGATGATCTTATAGCTTTCATTAAGATACTTAATTCGTCAGTTTTTATTGTTTTGTACAGGGTGTTACAACACTAGGCTCTAACCAACTGAGCTAACTGGCCAGCCCCTCTTCATTTGTCAGTTTTTAGATAGTTTCTCTCTCCCTTTAGACTAACAGTCTTTCAATCACCCATTCCATTGGTCTAAGCAATTGCTAACCAGGAAGCTCTAAATTTGCACTTCCAAAGGGATGGCTCTTAAATGAAACAAGTTAGACAATTTACAGAACTTAGATCTAAATGGTATTGTTTCCCAAACAAAGAAAAGTCTACATAAAGGCCCATTTAAGACAAGAGGGCCAGAAAAAAAAACTTGAAACAAAGGTAAGTTTTGTTATGTAAACTTTAAGTCAATGTCTTCCCAATTGTAAAAGTTGCTAGTGGTTTAGGTGCAGAGAGGGAGACACTTTTACAAGTGAAGATTTCCTTTGTAGGTATAAATTTCTTTTACAAAGAGTTTCAAAATAGCCAGTTAAATGTCAGAAAGTTGTATTTTGGAGGCCAGTTTAGTTACATAGGCAGTCTCTTTAATTTAGCTTATTTTTAAAGCAGAACAGCCTTATTGCTTATATGGAGAAAGTTTTAGTACTCTGGATAAAAGATCAAACCAGTTACAGCATACCCTTAAGTTAAAGCCTAATCCAGAGCAAGACCGTAACTCTATTCAATTCTATGAAGGCTGGAAGAGGTAAGGATGTTGCAGAAGAGAAGATTAATGCTAGTAAATGTTGGTTCATGAGGTTGAAGGAAAGAAGCCATTTCCACAACATAAAAGTGAAAGGTGAAGCAGAAAGTGCTGATGGAGAAGCTAAATCAAGTTATCCAGAAGATCTAGCTCAGATAATTGATGATGGTGGCTACTCTAAACAACAGATTTTCAATGTAGATAAAACAGCCTTAACATTATTAGAAAAAGATGCCATCTAGGACTTTCATAGCTAGAGAGAAGTCAATGCCTGTGTTCTAAGTTTCAAAGGACAGGCTGACTTTCTTGTTAGGGGCTAATGACTTTGAGTTGAAGCCAATGCTCATTTACCTCTCTGAAAATCTTAGGGTCCCTTAGAATTATGCTAAACCTTTAGCTCACTTGGGAGAGCAGAGTGCTAATAACAACAAGGTCAAGTGTTCTGATCCCTATACTGGCCAGGCCCTCCCCACCCCCCCAAAATTATGCTGGATCTACTCCACAAATGCTCTATAAATGTAACAACAAAGTCTGGATGACAACAGAACTGAACTGTTTACAGCATGGTTTACTAAATACTTTAAGCCAAGTGTTGAGACATACTGGTCAGAAGAAAAAGATTCATTTCAAAAAAAAATTTTTTTTTTAAAGATGACCAGTAAGGGGATCTTAACCCTTGACTTGGTGTTGTCAGCACCATGCTCACCCAGTGAGCTGACTGGACATCCCTATATGGGATCCGAACCCATGGCCTTGGCGTTATCAGAACCACACTCACCTGAGTGAGCCACGGGCCAGCCCCTCATTTCAAAATATTACTGTTCATTGACAATGCACCTAGACACCCAAGAACTCTTATGGAGATGTACAAAGAGATTAATGTTGTTTTCATGCCTGCTAACACAACATCCATTCTGTAGCCCAGGGATCAAAGAATGATCTCAGCTTTCAAGTTTTATTATTTAATAAATGCATTTTGTGAGGCTGTAGTTGCCATAGATGCTGATTCCTCTGATGAATCTGGGCAAAGTAAATTGAAAACCTTCTTAAAAAGAGTCACCGTACTAGAGACCATTAAGAACATTTGTGATTCATGGGAGAAGGTCAAAATATCAACATTAACAGGAGTTCGGAAGAAGTTGATCCTAACCCTCATGGATGATGTCAAGCTAGGGCTGGGTCTGGAGCTCACAGACCCCTCAAGCCTGTTGTCCAGATTGGGTCACAAACCCTTCACATGCAGGTTAGGATCTAGGTAACCAGCCAAAAGTTCCTTGGAGTCATCGGCTCAAGAGCATGGCCACATGTGGAGCAGATGCCTGAGGCAGTAAATGCCAGCCAAGTGGCGGTGCTGTGCATGTGTGCTAACTCCACCCCCTCCCCAATTTGCTTATAAGGATTGTGCCACACCACCCCCAACTGGACCTAAGGTGAGGGGGTCCTGATTAAATTATTCTATTTTCTCAACAATCCACCTCTTCAGGGTCCCTTGTCATACAATCTATGCATTCAGAATCTTCCACGATGTTCCCTTAGTGAGGGTAGATGACCCTTACATTCACATATTACACAATTCATTCCAGTCCCAAAAGTCTTTAGCTTGTTGCAGCACCAACTCAAAAGTCCAAAGTCTCATCTGAGACTAAAGGCAAAAGTCCTTCCAGCTGTGAACCTGTAAAAACAAAATCAAATTTATCTTCCTCCAAGATACAATGGTGGAACAGACATTGGGTACATGTTCCCATTCCAAGAGGGAGGAATAGAAAGGAAAATCAGGCCCTAAACAAATCCAAAACTCAAACAGGGCAAACATTAAGCACACTGGGGCACCTGGACACCTAAAGAGTTGGGCAACCTCACTTCTACAGCTCCATTGAGTGCAGCCCATTGAGCTTCCCTGGTGCGTGCAGCTTATTCAGGCTGGCACTGCACACTGCCAGCAGCCCCATGGTTCTGGGCTCCTGGTGGCAGTCCCACCATCCTGGCTCCACTAGACATTTCCTCACTGGGGGTTCTCTCTGGGGGCTCTGACCCCACTTTTCTGCTCCACATTGCTCCATAGATGACCTCCACAGCAGCTCCACCCCTGCAGCAGGTCTCCACCTGGACCTCCGGGCTTTTCCATACATCCTCTGAAATCTAGGTGGAGGCTGCCACACCTCCACTGCTCTCACATACTGCTGGCCTGCAAACTTAACATAACGTGAATGCCACCAAGGTTTTCAGCTTTTGCTCTTTGTAGGTGCTAAGGCAGGACTGTTCCAGCCAGGATGGCTGGGATGCAGGGAGCAGTTTGCCGAGGGCAGTAATGCCCCAGGTCTGTCCTCCAGAGAAACTCAGTTCTCCTAGGCCTCTGTGATGGGAGGGGTGCTCTCCCAAACTTCTGAAATGTCCTTGGGGCCTTTTTATTGTCTTGGCTATTAGCATCTAGCTGCCTCATTCCCAGCTCTAGAATTACTTGAATCAGCTCAGCTTATGCCAGCCATTCACTCACAGTCTTGGGCAGTTCTGCAGCGTTCACCCAGTTTGAACAACTGCATTTACTTAGTCACTCATTTCTCAGGTTTATATGGCACCCAGCCAGCCATCGGGTTTTTTTTTTCTTTTCCTTTTTGTCTTTTTTTGTGACCGGTAATGGGATCGCAACCCTCGGTGTCGCGACCGCACCACACTCAACCAGTGAGCAGACCGGTCTCTATATGGGATCCGAACCCTCGGCGGGAGCGCCGCCGCACTCCCAAGCGCCGCACTACCGAGTGCGCCACCGGACCGGCCCAGCCATCGGGTTTAAGTGGCACCCTCTGAGACTTCTTGGGTTTAAGTGGCACCCGGTGAGCCATCTGCCTTCAGACAAATGTGACATGCATTTACTATATCATCTCCAGAGCATGTTACACCATCAACCCCTAGGTCCCATAGCTGCAGCAGCCAGGGGCTCTCCCTGTTTCTGCTGTTTTACTGTCTCCCCAAGCCAACCAATTCATCCTGGGTAGACAGGACATAGGTGGCGAATTGGGTCACCTGGGGATTGTCCACCAGTTTTCTGCCTGGTCCCACAGGCTGCTTGCATTTCATTTTCTGATGCACAACAGGTCATGCCTGGAGATGCATGGTCTCCCCCAACTCACCACTGGGTTGGTCATCTTTCCTGGTGTGAGAAGCAGGAGTGGCCAGTTGCTGCATGTCATCCTACAAGACATTTATCTATCCTTCCAACAACTCTACTTTCTTCTTCAAATCTCGATCAGTTTGTAGCATAGTGAGCAGTAGCCAGGCTCCAGTCAGCAGAAAAGTGGCCACTGGGTACCACATGCTCAAGGATAGCCACATTTCCTCCTTCATCCAAGGGCTTTTGGCTCCTGTAGCTGCTCAGAATCCTGTCACAGACTATGTCAATTGGTGAGCTAGGGCTGGGTCTGAAGCTCACAGACCCCTCAAGCCCGTTGTCCAAACTGGGTCACAAACCCTTCACATGCAGGTCTAAGAGCTAGGTAACCAGCCAAAAGGTACTTGGAGCCACAGGTTCGAGAGCATGGCTGTGTGGGGGGCAGATGCCTGAGGCAGTAAATGACAGCCAAGTGGTGGCACCATGCATGTGCTCTAACTCCACCCCCCCCAATTTGCTTACAAAGAATGTGCCACACTGCCCCCAACTGGACCTAAGGCAAGGGAGCCTGATTAAATTATTCTGTTTTCCCAATAGATGACTTTGAGGTGTTTAAGTCTTCAGTGGAGGAAGTAACTGAAGATGTGGTGGGAATAGCAAGAGAACTAGAATTAGAAGTGGAGCCTGAAGATGTGACTGAATGCTGCAATCTCATGATAAAACTTTAATGGCTGAGAGTTTCTTCTTATGGATGAGCAAAGAAATAGTTTCTTGAGATAGAATCTACTCCTGGTGAAGATGCTGTGGACATTGTTAAAATGACAACAAAGGATTTAGTATATATACAAAGTTAGTTGATAAAGCAATGGCAGGGTTTGACAGGACTGACTCCAATTTTGAAAGAAGTTCTACTGTTATGGAATGGACTTGGCAAGAAAACTCCAGACACTTTGGAGGTTTAGAGAGTCAGAAGGTTTATTATGCTAGTGGGACCCAGGCAAACCTGTATTCTGAAATCATGGGACCCTGAACACAAGTTTGCAGGGATTTTAATATGCAAGTTAGGTGGGCTCTGTAAGTTTTAGTTTAAGCATATATCTTAGGCAAGAAGCTGCTGGTCTCAGCTTCTTCACACTTACATGACTTGGGCAAGCAGGCAAGAAGATTACAGAAGCAAGAATACAGGCAGTTGATTATTAACTGGGCTGAATTCTGGGGGCCCTGGTAGATAAACACATTTAGTTACAGAGGCATTTCATAAGCTAGCCAAAATTTTAATTTTTGAATTTTTCCAACATTTCCCCCCTTTGATGCTCTCTGTAAATTTTGGAGTGAGCATCACCTTCAGATTCTTTATCTCTTAGTGACATGTAATAGTACTCTTGGGGTGACAGGACCATTTGTAATTTGATTGACTGTAAGTGATCTGAAACAAACTTGACAAGGCAATTTAAAATGCATGGGGCAGGGCTGGCCCAGTGGTGCACTGCTACAGTGCGCCGCTTGGGAGCGCAGCGGCGCTCCCGCCGAGGCTTCGGATCCCACATACAGACCGGTTCCTGCTCACTGTCTGAGCGAGGTGCGGGCGCAGCACCGAGAGTTGCGATCCCGTTGCCGGTCCCGGTCCGGTACAGGCGTGACACTGAGGGTTGCGATCCATTGCCGGACACGAAAAAAGACAAAAAGGAAAAAAAAAATGCATGGGGCAAGCAGGAGGGCTAAGAATATCATTATTGGCCTGGCAAATGGCAAAACCCAGGACAACCAGTTCCAGATATTTGCCTAAGAAAACCAGGACTGTTCTAATTCCTCCCTTTTCTTGGTTATGTGCTCTTTTACCTATTGGACCATGTTTCTTACCATTCCTGACTTGTTGGCATAAAAGCAGCATTCTTCTTAAGGAAGAGGCAGGGCCCCCCTTTCTCTGCAGTAAGTAACTTCTCACCTGTTTTGGAGGACCATTTCTGCCAAGGAGTCTACCTGGTCTTGTAATGCTGCTAGTGACATGGCCACTTGCTCCCTGTCTTCAGAGAAATCTTTGGTCAGTTTGTAATAGGAAGTCATGGAGTTAGCCATCCCTCCCACCCCTGCTCCTATCCCAGCAGTTATTCCCAAACCAATTAGTAAGGGAATGACTTGAATTGCCTGCTTTGCTCTGTGATGTGTATGTGCCCCTAAGGGCACCATAAGGGATTGGTTCCCGGGAACAATATCTGCCCGGGGAAAGACTGAGGCTACTGTGCAGAGTCCTGTCTAGTTAGCAGGAAGACATTTGTAGGCGTAATTCCCACACACTAAGAAGGTGCCTACTTGGGACCTGCCCCAAGGCTCAGCAGCCATGAGAGGGTCAAAAATTTTGACATCAGTGATATTGTCACACAGTTTTTCTGATAGTTCGCCTACCTGAACTGCTTCTCCTGTGCCCTTATGCACTGCTGAGCCTTGATTGCCACGTCAACCCCTGTTAGTCTAGGTTCCTGTGTTGTGTCATATTTGCTCGGGTCTCCCTCACTGTTGTTAAAGCTAATTATTGGAACAGCAAGCTGGTTAGGCTTCTCAGGCAGACAGAGCCAACAATCCCTTGCTAGGGTGGGGTTGGTGATGTTAAGGAGGTGGTGGATGGCACTTAGCATTTGACCGAAGTTCTGACTGCCCTGTTTCTGATGTTCAAGGCCCAGTGGTCGAGGCTTGCATATACATATCTTTAGTTTTGGCAACACTGGGGCAGTTGGAGGAGGCTGGGGAGGAGAAGGGGGAGGAGGTCCCGCACAGCACTCCCCAAAGTCCCAGTCTGTGCCTCCTATGCCTGGTTTGTAACCTACATGATAGTGGTTCCCAGGTGGGCTTTCAATAATGGGGCCTCCACGGTTTCTCCTGAGGGCTGCTTTTATATCTTTAACCCAATCACGTTTTTGAATTCTTTTTAACATCTCTGTGGCTGTGAGTTTGCCAATTATTATTGGGTTGCTGGATGAAGCTTCCCACATGTTTAAAACACACATTGCCACCAAGAAATGGCTAAGAAGCCTCCTGTTGACAAGAGATAGAGGAGTGACAAGAACTTTTCTATATTGCTACAGTCCTTTGGGGAAGCTGCTGTCAGTCCTATAGCAAATACCAAAGCCAGCAGTATAATAAAGGCTAGGGGCAAGGAGTGGCATATATTTATGTCCTGCAATGGCAAAATCTTCAGGCTTCGGCCATACATGGATCAGCCAGCCTCCAGAGCGGCTGAAGCAGGGCTTGTCAATCCTCAGGCTTCAGCCATGCATGGACTGGCCAGCTTCTGGTGTGGCGGGAGCAGGGTGGTGATGTTTGGGGGGGGGATGCCTCTGGAACCGAACCTTGAGTGTGTTGGAGGGATCCACCTTCACAGACCATGAGGTGGCATCATCTGAGGCTGCCTGTTTCACCCATGTGTGGTGGATCCAGGGAATCAGTCCTGCAACTGCAGTAGGGGTAGTTAGTACAATAACATATGGCCCCACCCAGGTTGGCTTTAATGGAGCCCTTTTCCAGTCTTTTACCCATACCATGTCACCAGGCTGAAACTGATGGACCCAACTTCCTAAAGGGATAGGAGCTCATTCTAAAACTGTTTTAGTTTTCTGTTCATAGGTCCTAGCCAGTGACTGCAGATACTGTGACATTTCTATTTCTCCCAGCTGGTGGGGGGTCCCCTTATAATTTAGCTGTGAATGGGGGTGGTCTTCCATACATGATCTCAAAGGGGGAATATGCTGTTGGTCCCATCATACGTTGGACCTGTAACAAGGCCAAGGGAAGCATATCTACCCATGGGATCCCTGTCTTCTGACAGAACTTAGCTAATGTGGTCTTCAGGGTCCAGTTCATGCACTCCACTTTCCCTGAGCTTTGTGGCCTGTATGCTGTGTGGTTTCCATTTTATCCCCATCATTTTGGCCAGTCCTTGAACAATTTCTGCAACAAAGGCCAGTCCATTATCAGACCCTATAGTTAAAGGGAGTCCGTATCCTGGGACCACTTCTTTCAAGAGGGCCTTTGTGACTTCATGGGCTTGTTCAGTCAGTGTGGGCAATGCCTCAGTCCATTCAGTGTAGGTGCATATCACCACCAGCAAGTACTTGTAGCTTCTACAAGGCTTTACTTCAATAAAGTCCACTACCAGGTCCTCGAAGAGTGATGTCCCCATTGGCTGGACTCGGGGGACCAGTCAGGGTCCTTGCTTTGCGTTGTTTCAGATGCAAGTCAGGCATCATGACCTGACCTGGGTACAAAGAGAGGCTAATTTTGGGATGAGGTAGTAGCGACTCAGCATGATTTCCAGAGCCACTTCCCCCCAGTGTGTCAGTTCATGATATTTCAGATGTAGCTGGTTGGCTAGTCACTGAGGAACCATCAGTTAGTGGTCTGGGAACTTCCACCATCCTTTAGGAGTCTTAATCCCACATTCCCTTTTTGCCCATTGAGCCTCCTCTTTTGTATACTTCATATGCTGCGCCATTTCTGGTACCGGCATGATTTTGGCAGTTTCCTCCAGGCGTTTAGAAGGCCCTGATCAGGAGGCTGCTCTCTTGACTGTCTGATCAGCCAGTCAATTTCCTTCACTGATCCTCTCAGTGCCCGTTTGATGGTCTTTGCAGTGGAGAATGGCCACTTGGGTAGGCTCCCAAACTGCCTCGAGAAGCTGAAGAATTTCTTCTTTGTTTTTGATTGTTTTCCCTCCTGCCGTTAGCAGGCCTCTTTCCTTATATAGGGCCCTATGGACATGCAGGGTTGCAAAGTCATATTTAGTCAGTATAAATGTTGATTCACTTTCCTTTTGAGAGTCTGAGTGCCTGAATGAGTGCCCATAGTTTTGCCTGTTGTGCTAACCAACGCTGAGGTAGGGTCTCTGCTTTTATCATCTCTTTATGAGTTGTTACTGCATACCCGGCCCTTTGCTGTCCTGCCTCAATGTAACTGCTCCCGTCTGTGAACAGTTCCATGTCTGGATCAGTCAAAGGCAGGTCCATCAAATCAGGTCTGTTGGAGTATATTTCATCTATCAGTTCCTCACAGTCATGGTCTGAAGAGCTGGACCCACATGGCCAGATTCAGAGTCTGCACTGTATCAAGTTGCACCCAGGGGTTTTCACGAAGGAGTCCCTGATAGTGAGTCGCCCTGGAGTTAGTCAGCCACTTGTACCCCCAACTATTCATCAGAGTGGTCACAGCATGCAGGACCTTTACATTGAGATTTTGTCCCAAAGTAAGTTTGTCCACTTCCTGGATTAAAGTGATGGTGGCTGCCAGGGCCCACTGGCAGGGTGGCCAGCTGGCTGCCTCGATATCCAATTGTTTGGACAAGTATGACACCGGTCTCTGCCAGGGCTCTATAGGCTGGGTGAGGACCCACATGGCCACATGATTTCTTTCATGTACAAAGAGGTTGAAGTCCTGAGTTATATCTGGAATTCTAAGGGCAGGAGACTGTGTTAGCAGAGTTTTAATTTCTGGGAATGCACATTCTTGTTCTGAGCCCCATACTAGAGGCTCCTTTCCAGCTCCCTTGATTGTCTCATATAGGGGCTTAGCATTTTCTGAATATCTGGGTATCCAGATTAGACATAATCTGGCAGCCCCAAGGAACTCTTGGAACTTCCTCTTGGTGTCTGGTTGGGGTATGGCACAAACAGCTCATTTCCTTTCTATCCCCAGCAAGTGGCATCCTTCAGAGATGTGGTAACCAAGGTACCTAACTCTCTGTCAGCAACTTTTCCCATGACACCTTGTATCCTAAGTCAGAAAGCAGACTTAGTAGGGCTCTTGTTCTTTTCTAGCAGTTTTCCTGTGTGGGGCTGGCCAGGAGGATGTCATCCACATATTGAAGCAGGATACAATTTAATCTGTACCCTGGAAAGATAGTCATGTCTGAAGCTAGCACCTCTCTGAAGAGTGGTAAGTTTTAGAACTCTTGTGGCAGCCTGGTCCAAGTTAGTTGAGTTTTCCTCCGTATTTGGGGATTTTCCAATTCAAAGGCAGATAGTGACTGACTTTTGGGTGCCAGTTGGAGGCAGAAGGAGGCATCCTTGAGATTGAGGCAACAGAACCATTTAGCCTGCACAGGGAGCAGACTCAGGAGTGTGTGAGGATTGGGTGCTGTGGGGTGGACAGTAACAGCTGCCTTGTTCATAGCTTGTAGATCCTGGACTGGATAGTACCCCTTTCCATTGGACTTCTTGACTGGCAGGAGGCACATGTTCCAGGGTGATTGGCATTCCACCAAGATTCTTGCTTCTAGCAACTGGTAGATGTGTTCCTGGATTCCCAGCTGAGCTTCCTGTGGGACTGGGTATTGCTTCACCCTGACTGGCATGGTCCCTGGTTTCAGCTCTATTATTATCAGGGCATGGTTCTTTGCCATACCTGGGGGTCCCAATTCTGCCCAGACAGACAGAAAGTCTCTAAAGAAATGGTCTGTTAAGAGCTCTGGTGGTTTTGTGTTTGAGTCTTCTTCAGCCTTGCTGTATAGGTGCCATTCTTCTTCTCTAGGCACAGTTACAACCATCATTAGAGTTTCCTGATTACTCAGGGTCAAATGAGGTGCTTCTCTGGTGTGAAGCTTCTTTGTTTTTCCTAGTTTTCTCAGCAAATCTTTTCCTAGCAGGGGTACTTGACAGTTGGGCAAATATAGGAATTCATGCATCACCCTGTGACCCCCAAGGTGGTAGGTTCAGGCCTTGTAGAATGGCTGATCTGCTTGTGTCCCTGTAACACTGACAATGGTAGCCTTTCAATCTGAGAATGGGGCCACTGGGCTGGTGACTACAGAATGTTCTTCCCCTGTGTCCACCAAAAAGGTCATGGGTTGGCCCCCTACCATCATTTTGACCATGGGCTCCTGGGGGGCCTAGGGGCAAGGAACTCAGTCTTTCCTAATCTGAATCTATCCCCACAAGGCTGATTAGGTCCTGGAGCTCTTGACTTGCTGGCTCAGGCTCATATTTCTTTCTTTCAGAGTGTGCCTTACTCTGTGTTGCTGGTTGGGGCTTCTCCCCCCTTTTGGGGCACTCGTTTTTCCAATGGCCCAACTGTCTGTAGAAAGCACATTGATTAGACTGTAGGGGCATCCATCCTCCTTGGTGGGGGTTCTTCTTTTCCTTTGGTGCAGACCTCTGGGCCAGGTTGAGTGCCACTGCCAGAAGTGCTACCTTTTGCCTTAGGTATTTATCTGCCTCTTTCTGGGCCTCTAGGTCTTGGTTGATGAACACTTTGTTGCCTACCTCTAGGAGATGTGTTGCATTCATTCCAGCAAAGCCTTCCAGCTTTTGAAGCTTGTGGTGGATGTCAGCACAAGACTGGGCCACAAAGGCTACACTGACCATTCGTTGATTCTCAGCTGCTTCAGGATCAAATGGCATGTAGATCTGGAAGGCCTCACATAACCTTTCATAAGACTCTGTGGGTGGCTCATCTGGTTTCTGGGTTACAATGGCTGTTTTTGACATGTTGGTGGGCTTCCTGATCCCCACTCTCAACCCCTGGAGAAGAGATTCCTGATATCAGTGGAGCTGGTTTCTTCCTTCTTCTTCATTGAAGTCCCAATCTGGAGTGGCATCTGGTGTAGCATCTCTCGCCCAGGCCATGGGGTCCATTGTGGCTGTGGGCACCTGCTGCTGCAACCATTGCCTGGCCCCAGTCAGAATGCATCACCTTCCTTCTGTACTGAAGAGAGTGAAAAGTAGCTGATGGCAGTCTTCCCAGGTAGGCTGGTGAGTGAGCAAAATTGACTCCAGAAGGCTGATGAGAGCTTGGGTTTTTCTGAGTATGATGGTTCCAATTTAAAAGATCTGTGGTTGTGAAAGGTTGGTAATAGAAGAGGGGGCACCCTGTCCACACACTGCCATCTGGATTAAGTCTGTTGTGTACCTTGTGTCTCCCACAGGGGCATCTGGAGGGCTGAGACCTGTTGGGCTGAGTGGAGTCACCTCCCCACTGGTTCAGGACTCTCTGGACTCTCTGGTGGTGATGCCAGTGGAGCCAATGGGACTGAAGCCAGGGGGCTTCTGGAAAGGGATGTCTAGGGCCAAGCATCCCTGAAGGAGAGGGATACGGTGGTGGCATGAGTTCTTCTTCTGGGTCTCCCAGATATATAGGCTTCTTTGGTTTTTCCTGTTTTTGTTCTGGCTTTTGTGCCACTTGTGCAATGAGGACCTTACTCTTTCCCTTAATGAACGCAGAATTGGACCCAGACTGGCAGAGTCATAGCTATAGTCAACCAGGAATCTATGTTTGGAAACTGGTCTGGGTGCCCTCGCTCTCCAGAGATGACCTCATAAATTGCTCAAACACTTTGGAGACCCAGTGTCACTTCTGAGGGCCATCCTACACCAAAACCAGGCGATTCTACCTCACATAGGGTCTGGATCTTTCCAGGGGTCCCTGTAACTCCATATCCTCCAGAGTACCCTTTTCAAAAGTTTTTCAGTATATAGTCAAGGACAGTAGACTTTGAATGACTTGTCCCATCACTTCTAGATTGCTTCTCCTTTTTATAACCTAGATACTGATGAAGCCTCCACTCCTGGAAATGGTGTAGCTCCCACTTAATGTGGGATTTGGGACCTTCCAGGAGGGCTCAGCCTGCAAAGTCTTGCAAAGGAGGGGACTCCATTGGTCTCCAAAAGGGTCTCAGGGTTTGGTTTAGGTAGTTTAGGGTGGAACTGCGTTCCACCTCCCCTTTTGCCCAGTCCTCCTTGTAGCTGCTACTGATGTAATAAGACAGGGGGATGGTGGGCTCATGACAGAGCAGGTATGCCCAGAAAGGATCTGCGAGGTACCCTCTAAACCACCTTTTAGAAAATCCCTCTTGGCTTAAGTCCTCAGCAGCCTCTGCCAAATCTTGATAAAAGGCACAGTTCGATGGCCGGCAATAGAAAACTGAAGGGAGGAACTTAGTGTGGGGTGGCAGGAGGGCCACACAGACCACTTTGAAAAATCTGCAGCCCAAGGCTTGGGGACAGAACTCTCTCTCGGACATTAACTGGCAAGTCCCTAGCCACGTGGACTTCCCACCCAATCCCACTCTTTTTTTTCCTTTTTGTCTTTTTTCGTGACCGGTAATGGGATCGCAACCCTCAGTGTTGCGCCCGTACCACGACCGGCAATGGGATCGCAACCCTCGGTGTCGTGCCTGCACCGCGCTCAACCAGCGAGCGGACTGGTCTCTGTATGGGATCTGACCGGTCTCTATATGGGATCCGAACCCTCGGCGGGAGCGCTGCCGCGCTCCCAAGTGCCGCACTCTACCGAGTGCACCACCGGGCCAGCCCAAATCCCACTCTGCATTGGTGTCGTGAGACAAACCAGGGAAGGGAGTCCCCTTTCTCCCAGAGGAGGAGGAAGGCCACACAGGTGTCCTCCTGGCCACACCCCTCAGGGGATCATTGGACTGGTCTTGGCTGAAGGTGTACCCATATAAACCCCAGGCCTGGTTCAGTCTGTTTCTGGACTGAAATCACCATTATGCTGTACCACTTAGCTGCGAAACCACACTTTAGGACCCTTTCATATACCACATTTATCACTTGGTGCCACAAATATTTCACATTCACTCACACACTCACACAGAAATTAAGGTACCCTTCCCTCCCCCAATCCTGACAATTTTACCCAGATGGACGTCCAAAAACAGAGAGGTATCTCATGACAAGACCCCAAACCAGATGGACCTTTTTACAAGGTCCCACACAGATGGACCTCAGCCTGAAGTCCTTTACCCAGATGGACATCCCCAGATGGGCCCTCAGAGGGACACTTTTGGGAGGTGATCAAGCTCCCCTTCTGCCCTGAGGCAGGCCTGAACTGAACAAAAGGATTGGGGGGCAGCCTACTTGTCCTGAAGGCCACAAAGTTCTGGCTGGTCCTTCCCTCCATAGAGTCCAGGCAGCCTTCTGGATCAGCAAGGTCCTGCTTTCTGAGGTACCATCAAGCTGGCTGGGTGGTGCCTCCTCAGTCCCCGTGGCCCTGCCAATCCTCCAGGCAGCCCTGCCTGGGCTGGCAGCTCAAGGGGCCAGTCTGTTCATTTCCTGTCTGAGTCAGAAAGTTTATTATACTAGGGGGACCCAGGCGAACTTGCGTTCTGAAATTCTGGGACCCCGAACACAAGTTTGCAGGGTTTTTTATAGGGAAGTTAGGTGGGCTTTATAAATTTTAGTTTAAGCATATACCTTAGGCAAGCAGCTGCTGGTCTCAGATTCTTCACACTCATGTGACTTGGGCAAACAGGCAAGCAAGATTACAGAAGCAGGAATGTAGGCAGTTGATTATTAACTGGGCTGAATTCTGGGGCCCTGGTAGATAAGCACATTTAGTTACAGAGGCATTTCATAAGCTAGTCAGAATTTTTATTTTTGAATTTTTCCAGCACTACTGAGTAAAATGCTGTCACATGCTACAGAGAAATCTTTTCTGAAAGGAAGAGTCCATCGATGCAGCAAACTCCATTGTTGTCTTATTTTGAGAAATTTCCACAGCCACTCCAACCTTCAGCAACCACCACCCTGATCAGTCAGCAGCCATCAACATCAAGGCAAGACCTTCCACCAGCAAAAAAGTTTATGACTCACTGAAGGCTCAGATGATTGTTAGTACTTTTTGTCAATAAAGTATTATTTAATTAAGGCACATACTTTTTTTTTAGACATAATGCTATTTCACACTTAATAGACTAGATTTTGTATGCACTGTGAAACCAAAATATTTGTGTGTCTCACTTAATTGCAATATTTGCTTTATTGCAGTAGTTGGAAACCAAACCCACAATATCTCTGAGATAAACTTATACAGATAAGAAAAACGATCAGCCTAAAATTCTATACCCAGTGAACATATCTTTTAAAATCATAGGCAAAATAAAGATTATTATTATTTTTTTCCTTTTTGTCTTTTTTCATGACCGGTAACGGGATTGCAACCCTCAGTGTTGCGCCCGTACCGCGACTGGCAATGGGATCGCAACCCTCGGTGTCGCGCCCGCACCGCGCTCAACCAGTGAGCGGACCAGTCTCTATATGGGATCCGAACCCTTGGCGGGAGCGCTGCTGCGCTCCCAAGCACCGCATTCTACCGAGTGCGCCACCAGGCAGGCCCAAAGATTATTTTCTGGATGAAAAACCTCGGAGATTTTATCACCAGCAGACCTGTGCTATGTTTAAGGAAGTTCTTCAAGCATAAGGAAAATGATGCAAGATGGAAATTAGGATCTGTATGAATAAGTTTAGTGCACTGGAAATGATAATTATACAGTTAAATATAAATGACTTTTTTCCTCACATATATTCTCTTTAAAAATAATTTACTATACAAAATAAAAATAAAAATGATGTATTGTGTTTAATACAAGAGTAAAAGTAAAATTCATGATGACAAAAGATCAAAGAATGATAGAGAAAAATGAAGTATATTGTTTTGAGACTCTCTCTTACACTATATACTATATGCACTACGTATACTCCACGTATAAAAGTACACTATAATAGTATTTAAAGGTAAACTATGACAAGTTAAAGACATATATTAAAAAATAGTGATAAATTGTTCTTTTTAACTTTTTGTTACTTAGTTTCAACACCTGCTGTGAGGCCAATAAATGTTGCAATAAGAAAGGGCATCAAAGATTTTCTCTTTTTTCTAAAATCCAGCCATAAGATAAATTTACCACTCTTTGCTTGCTTACTAGGACTTTAAAGGGTAAAAATTTCACATGTCGCTTTGACCAAGGGGGCTTTTAGAAAATACAAAACTGTAAAGATGATTTCAAGATTGTAGGCTAATTACACATGTCAGTTGCCCTCAGCAATACACCTTAGAAATGATAGAAAAGTTAGTGGGGAAAAAAAAGTGGAGAGTTTCGGTTATGGCACAATTACTTATACTGAATGAACTCTCCTGCAGATAACAATTATAAATTGAAGGGCAGACAAAAGAGGGCATAAACTGGAGATGCAGCATTTGAAAGAAGGAAACTATATTAGGTAAGATATATGTTTAATCGGCTTTCTCATCTAGGGTACTCCTAACTCTGCAGTACCTAGAGGCTAGAACTGAAAGTACAAAGTCAGTCCAACTGACCTAACAAGTCAGAAGAGGAATTTGGAACTGCCAGAGTAGCTGGAAATTAAGGAGGGAAGGAAATCCTAGAAAGGAGGGAGCCATGAACGGCGGATCCCCAAATCTGCATATAAATGCCCCTCAAATCCTTGGCTCAAGCTTGAACCATACATGCATGGGAGAAAAACCCAAGGTATCCAGGGAAAACAGCAAGAGGGCTGAAAGGCTCAAGCAGACACTGTAGACACTTTACCACAGTGGAGGCAGACTTTAACCTGTAAAGGGTTACTCGATTTGACTAAGAGAGAAAGTTCTAGGTCTGGTAAATAGGTCTGACTTTAATCACCACAATAGAGAATTGTGGCTTCTCAATCACTTCCCAGATGTGAGCCAGTTTACAGGCCTAGAGCCCTTTGCATAAAGGATGGATTTTGAAGAAGGTCTCTGATACTCTGTTCAAAATTTACACTGTAAATCTTTTTTGTAGGCTTCTCCCAAAAGATTTACAGCCATTTACCAGAGTGACAGTGTATTAGGCTAAGGGAAATAGATTTTTTTTAAACGGATTACTAGATACTGGCTGTGAACTGACATAATTCCTGGAGAACTTAAAATGGCCCAGAGGTCTACTAGTCAAAATAGAGGCTTATGAAGGTCAGGTTATTAATGGAGTTTTTGTTTGTGTCCATCTCAGTGGGTTCAGTGGGTTCCAAACCCACCCCAGATTATCTATCCAGTTCCAGAATGCATAATTGGAATAAACATACTTAGCAAATAGTAAAATCTCCACATTGGTTTCCTGACCCATGGAATGAGGGCTGTTATGTGTTTTAGTCCGGTTTTGTTGCTATGATAGAAATACCTGAGACTGGGTAATTTGTAAAGGAAAGAGGTTTATTTGGCCTACAATTCTGGGTTAACTGCATCTGGCATGGGCCTCAGGCTGCTTCTACTCATGGCAGACAGTGGCAGGCAGCCATGGGTACAAGCAGATCACTTGGCGAGAGAGGAAGCAAGAGGGGGGGGGGGGGAGAGAGAGAG
>NW_007726117.1:62453-64177 GCF_000696425.1 Galeopterus variegatus | reverse complement strand
TGGAGATCAAATTTCCACATGAGTTTTGGAGGGGACAACACATCCAAACTCCATCATTATGGTAGCAAAAGCCAAATGGAAGACACTAGAACTGCTTTTTCCTACCAAAATGGTAAACCAAAACCAACACCACATAGAGAGACTGCAGAGATTAATGCCTCTTAAAGGATGCAGGGGCAGTGATTCTTGCCACATCTTTCAACTCGTCTATTTGGCTTGAGCAGAAGACAGATCTTAGAAAATAAAAGTGGATTGTTGAAAACTTAATCAGGTGGTTCTTCCAGTTACAGTAGTTCTACCTTTCCTGTGTTTCATTTTCTGTGGTTCCAATTACACAGTGGTCAATCACATTCCGAAAACATTACATAGAAAATTCCAGAAACAAACAATTCATGTTTTAAATTGTGCACTGTTTTGAGTACCTGTGATGAAATTTTATGACATCCTGCTTCATCCCACCCAGACGTGAATCCTCTCTTTGTCCAGTGTATCCATGCTGTATGTGTACCTGCCTGTTAGTCACTTAGTAGCTGTCTTGGTTTTCAAATCAGCTGTTGTGGCATCACAGTGTTTGTGTTCAAGTAACCCTTATTTTACTTAATAATGGCCCCAAAGCATAGTCCTCCCTTATCCGTGGAGGATATGTTCAAAGACCCCCAGTAGATGCCTGAAACTATGAATAGTATGTTTTTTCCCATACATAGATACCTATGATAAAGTTTAGTTTATAAATCAGGCACAGTAAAGGATGGCATGTCAGCTCACTTGGGAGAGCATGGCTCTGATAACACCAAGGTGCTGATAACATCATGGTGCCAATAACACCAAGGTCAAGGATTTGGATCTGCATAACAGCCAGCATTAAAAAAAAAAAAAAGGCACAGTAAGAGATTAATAACAATTACTACCAATAAAATAGAACAAATATATCAATATACTGTAATAAAATTTATGTGAATGTGGCCTCTCTTTCTTTCAAAATATTGTAATATTTTCAGACTGTGGGTTGACTATGGGCATTTGAAACCACAGAAAGAAAAATTGCAGATAAGGGGGGACTACTGTACATTACCTCTATATCAAATTTGTTGAGTTTTTTAATGAAAGAAAGTTGAATTTTGTCAAATGCTATTTCTGCAACTATTTAGATTATTATTGTTTCATCTTTCATTCTCTTAATGTGGTGTATCACAGTGATTGATTTGCTTATGTTGAACCATCCTTAAATCCCAGACATAAATCCCACTCGATCATGGTGAATGATCCTTTTAATGTGCTGCTGAATTTGGTTTGCTAGTATTTTGCTGAGGATTTTTGCATCTATGTTCATGATGTAATTTGGATATGTTTGTCCCCCCAAAGCTCATGTTAGAAATTTAATCCCCACTGTGACAGTGTTAAGAGGGTGGAAAATCCTATTTTGGTAATTGAAAGGTGGGGCCTTGAAGAGGTGAGTAGATTGTGAGGACCATGCCCTAGTCAATGGCTTAATCCACTGATGGTTTAATGGTGGTCATGGGCATGGTTTTGATGGCTTTAAAAGGAGAGTGCATGAGAAGCTCTCTCTCTTTCTTGCTTCTGCCATTTTTGCCATGTGATACCCTGTGCCACTGGAGAGTCACAACCAAGAACAAGGCCCTCACCAGATGTGTTCCTTGAACTTTGGACTTCCCAGCCTCTGAAACTGTAAGCAATAAATAATGTTTCTTATAAATTACCCAGAA
>NW_007726117.1:57202-61936 GCF_000696425.1 Galeopterus variegatus | reverse complement strand
TGGACTTCCCAGCCTCTGAAACTGTAAGCAATAAATAATGTTTCTTATAAATTACCCAGAAACAGGTATTCTGTTATAAACAACAGAAATGGACTAATACAGTTCATAAGGGTTATTGGCCTCTAATCTTCTATTCTCATAACGTCCTTGTCTGGCTCTGGTATCAGGGCAATTCTGGCCTCATAAAACGAATTTGGAAGTATTCCCTCTTCCACGGATGGCTTCAAAATTATTGTTGCTGTGGGGGTAAGGGAGGACCACTAGCGAATAGGATATTCCATTATCTCATTCACATTACTCTGTTAATGTTTTTATTTGGAAGTTTTAAATATGGTTAAAGTGTAAATGAATGACAAATTGATGATGGGTGGACTATGGTGGTTTGTACTGTGTTAACTTGGTTAAGGTAGAATTGGTTCACATTACTCTGTTAATGTTTTTATTTGGAAGTTTTAAATATGGTTAAAGTGTAAATTAATGTCAAATTGATGATGGGTGGACTATGGTGGTTTGTACTGTGTTAACTTGGTTAAGGTAGAATTGTTTTCTAGAATCCATTTCACTGTAAGTGTCCTGGTTAAAGTTGACTCAAAGAAGAATTTATACAATATTGGGAAGGCAGAATTTAAGCAGAAGCCATTACTCTGTGAAAGTCATCATGCTTAGAGATGGTAAAAGACTGCAGAGAAGCCAGTGGGTTCCAACCTGTCTTCACTCCTCTGCCCAGTGTCCAGTTCTTCCTCCCAACTGCTGACCCTGTTGGAAAACAAAGGCTCTAGACCCACCAGCAGATGCTTGGCAGCCCACTGTCAAAGGCAAGTTCTACTCAGAGGCACAGCTTCCCTTAGACATTCCTACAAGCCTTTCCTTCCCAGTCTCATTGTGGCAGTTGGACAAGGTGGCTTCTCAAATTAACTGACTGGTAACTCCCTTTCTGACTCTTCAATTTCTCTCCTAAACCTTCACTTCCCCAGAACCACTTGTAATTGTCTAAGATATAATAATTCCTATATCTTTTATCCTATATCCTGTAGTGGTTCTTCCCTCACTGAACCTGGACTGGTACAAATAGGGAAAGTCCTGATGGAATTTAGGCCTGTTTCACTTAAGATCCTGAGATCCAGTTACAACCTGTGTTTCCTACATTTAATTGTTCAATCATTATTTGGATCATGTTTATGAAACAAAATATTTTTTTCCCCTAAGCTAATTTGAGTTGGTTTTCAGGTACTTGTAATCAAAAGAACTGTAACTAATAACCTGTGGCAATGTTAACTATAGGTCTCTTGCATTTTTGCTTGTCTGTGAGCAGAGACACAGACTGCTTATGTTTCAAAGTATCCTTTCCAAGCATGTTTATATTAAGAAACAACTTTGGAAGACAGAGATAGTGGCTCCCTCTAGTGCAAAGGGAAGGCATGCTTTACTGTCCTTTATAAAATATTTGGTTCCCTAAATGCTGTCCTGTAATGCAACCCAGTTTGTGCAGGTGTTATCTGGCCCTCTTCACACTGCCCTGTGGGAACTAAGGCTCAGGAAACAATACAAAAACGATGATACTCTGGATATTGCTATTGCTATGAATATTAAACTGTCCTCTGACCCAAAAGACATGAAACTGTTGCAGGCTAACTTGTCGGCTTGCATAGAGGGTAAAATCTCAGATACTTCATAGTTCTTGAAAATAAGATTATTTTAGACTGGTGTAATTTTGTAAGTATTGTTTACTGGTCTTTTCAAAGAGAACAATGTATACACCTATGATATGGAGTAACATTTTTTAAAAAAACAAGTAAATGTGTTAGATTTCTAAGAAATAAATTAAGTTTACTATATCATAATAGTGTAACAATTACTTTATATACATAAATCTCTTTATTTCTTACTTGTAATAGACAAGAATTTGGTTAGGATGCTTTGGTTATAGTAACAGAAACAAAACTCTTTCTAGTTTATGCAAAAAGAAGAATTTATTACAAAATTACAGGGTATCGTAACAAAGCCAAAAACAACAGTTAAAGCCAGGACAAGGGATGGTAGCCAGCAACAGAAATCGAAGCTGACCTAAGCAAAAAGGGGAGTTTATAATTAGGATACAACGATACCTTACCTAGCCAAGGACAGGGAGTATAGCCGTGCTACATGAAGGGCTGGAACAAGGGAATGGAGCACTGTTAGAAACCCAGGAATCATACTTTCCTGATCTCTCATCTCTACTGTTCACTTTGAAAATGCTTCATTTTTCTCTCACTGTAGATTTGCTGTTTGTTCTTTCTAAGCCACATGGTGGAACATGGCAACCCACAGCCTCCAGTCGGTACTTCCTCTATTCTAGAGGCTAGTCAGACCAAGGCTAAAATCTCATCTCTAACCCCAAATTCCTCTGGAACTTTTAGGACCACACCAAAAATAGAGATAACTTCCTTCTCTGGGATAGGCAGTAAAACAGAAGTTTCAGAACACCAAGAGACAGAGGCCAATTAAAATTTTTGTTTTCACTGCTCTGTACAGAACTTGAGCTGAAATAGCTTACTTAGATTTTGGGTTGGATAGAGAAAGATGTGCTCAGAACCCATAGCACACAGTGTGGAAACGACCAGGTGCTTTAGATGAGAGAGGTGTTCTAACCTCTTTTTAATATTTCCCCTGGGACAGAAGTGATAGACCTGAATAATGTTGTCTTACTTGAGACAAGTTTCTTTGCACTGTAATAGGTGTGATTTATCTCTTGGGAAGGTATGGACAGGTCCTGGTATGAGTAATTTAAAGCATAAAAGGTAAATTATATTTTGTTAATTGTTTCTCCCAAGAGAAAGAAAAAAAGGGATTAATTATATGGATGGTGTTTAGAAAAAAGAAAATAAAAGAAAAGATTAATTACATGGTGGGTGTCAGAAATCCCTCAGAACCATAAGTAGAAATTTGACCAAGGGTCTCTCAGACTGGAGAAAACTCTGATTCATCTAGGTTGTCAGGTGTCTATGAACCATTTTCATGATAATGGGGTGAGCGTTGAGGGGTATTCTGAGAAACAGAGACAAGAAAGCAAAGAAAATTATTTTCTGAATTCTTCACAGTGATCCAGCCTCCCCTGTAGGAGCAAAATTATATTGCTTACCAAAAGCATGATGTGATAATATTTGAATAGTAGGTGATTTATGTATTTTAAATTCAGGAAAGCTAATAGAGGTATTCCACCCAGTCCCACCCACACTGAAATAAAATTGAAAATGTCAAAAGTGAAAGGAAATGCTGTGATGTTTTATTAAAAAATATATTACATTTGTGCTAAAGATTTCTTAAAGTGTTTCTCCTGTATGTTGAAATACATTCCAATTATTTATTATGTCTTTTGATAAGATACAAAGAGTTAAGTTTAATGTTCATGATCCCTCTAGTTCTTCTTGTAATTTTGGTTCTAGAAATAAGAACCAGCAAGGGAAGTAGGAGAACTCTATGGTAAAGAACAAGAAAAGCAATATTAGGACGGACATGTCAAGAGATCCCAAAGCAGTAATTCAGTTTTAACTTTACCTGATTTCAGTGTATACAGGGTTTCAAAAGAAAAAAATCATTCAATATTACATGGAAGATTTTGTATTTCAACCTCTGTGTTTCTTCATGAAAATATTTCCTTAGTGCTGTCATCTTTTTGATCATCATAAAGTGTCGTATTCGGTGCATTTTCAGTACAATCTTCTAATGAAATGGTAGACAGGTATGAAAATACTTTCTCCATTAGAGGTTCCTTGAGAAAAGGCATTGAAGAGTTCTTTTTCACTAGAGAATCATCAGAAAACCAGTCATCAGCTGTTTCTATATTTTGGCTGTAGTAAGAGTCAGGTGGTAATGTTGATAAGCTGCTGCAATTTGTTGCTGAGCTAGTCTCTGGGGAGTCACAAATGACCTTTTTTGTTGCAAGACAGAAATCGTCTTTAGAGTGATCTTTAATTGCTGCAAAAAAAATAAAATAAAATTTACTATGAACAGTACATATACATGAGTCAAATTTTTATACTAAGGACAATGTTTCTTTTTAAGCAGAAATCGTCTTTAGAGTGATCTTTAATTGCTGCAAAAAAACAAAATAAAATGTACTATGAACAGTACATATACATGAGTCAAATTTTTATACTAAGGACAATGTTTCTTTTTAAAATTCTGACTCTTTTTAGGGCTATAATGGACAGGATAATGCTATAAAGAAAATTCTGAGTTGTTATGTCATCTGTACAATGTTACATATGTAAATGAGAATTAGCAATATTTTCATGATAATCAAGAGTCCAAAAGTCTATTCTAAGTAAAATCAACCTGTTTTAACAGGAAAAGATTCTAATTAGGCTAGAAATCTCAGTTCTGAAATCTATGTCATCTGTACAATGTTACATATGTAAATGAAAATTAGCAATATTTTCATGATAATCAAGAGTGCAAAAGTCTATTCTAAATAAAATCAACCTGTTTTAACAGGAAAAGATTCTAATTAGGCTAGAAATCTCAGTTCTGAAATGTTCCTTAAAATCAGAAAAATCAGGGGCCGGCCCGGTGGTGCACTGGATCCCACATACAGACTGGCCGCTCACTGGCTGAGCAAGGTGCGGGTGCAACACCGAGGGCGCACTGGATCCCACATACAGACTGGCCGCTCACTGGCTGAGCAAGGTGCGGGTGCAACACCGAAGGTTGCGATCCCGTTGCCAGTCCCGGTCCGGTACGGGCGCGACACTGAGG
>NW_007726117.1:54060-56677 GCF_000696425.1 Galeopterus variegatus | reverse complement strand
AAAAAAAATCAGAAAAATCAGATAGTTTGTTACCTATTTATAGCTAAATATTGCCTCATTTTGAAAATCCATTTAAAAAATGCATGCCTCCTTGAGCAGGCAGATATCAAAATGTTTGGACCACATTGGGAAGGGTCTATGGGTTGGCTTTATATCAATATAGTAACAAACATTTTATAGAGCCTTACAATTTACAAAGCATTTTGATATACGTCCATATCTCATTTATCCTCTCAACAATTCTCCAAGGCAATTATTAGTACCACTTCACAAAAGAGGAAACTGAGATTTAGAGTAAATCAGATACAAAATGTATTTCAACCTAGATTTTCATTACTATAAATCTCATGTTAAGTTTCAGAAAACACCACATTTATAATATCCTAAAATACCTTTTCTAATGTTTTACATATGAACTTGTATTTTACACACTTATTTGTTAAAGCTGTTTTAAGTACCTGATTATATATTATATTCTAAAATTATGTAGGAAGTAATGTTTTGAGGTAATAAGATATACTAAGCAATATCTAAAGCGTTACAAAAACTCATTTCTTTTTTGACCCTTAGGCATTACTATGTGGCATTGATTATGACACCTTTCGATACAAATAAGAGATAAAAATTAAAATTTCACATTTTAATTTAAGATATAACATTGCAAGTTTTGTTTTTCTAAAAGATCCATGCCCATCACATACTAATAAATTAAAATTCCCTTGAATTTTTGTGTCATTTAAAATACTTAGATAACATTTAGGATAGCCTCTTGATTCTTTAACATGTGAATTACTATAAGTTGATTAAAATTTCTTCTAATAAGTTATGGAGGAAAAGTACCTTTTTTATGTGCTGCTTCCTTTTTTCTTTGCCCCTCCTACATTAAAAAAAANGAAAAGTACCTTTTTTATGTGCTGCTTCCTTTTTTCTTTGCCCCTCCTACATTAAAAAAAAATGTTATTTGTATTTTAAAAACAGTCTTACACCCACATATTAAAAAAAAGAAAAGAAAAAGAATAGCTAAACATACTCACATACTCACATATTTAAATAAAGAAAAAGAATAAGAATAAAAACCTGAATAGCTTTTATATAATTTCTTTGACATATTTGATTTATATAAGTAATACATTTTTTCTTTTTTTTTTTTTAAAGATGACTGATAAGGGGATCTGAACCCGTGGCCTTGGTGTTGTCAGCACCACACTCTCCCAAGTAAGCCATGGGCTGGCCCTATAAGTAATAAATTTTAACATTGTAAATTTTTTGATGGAAATTTTTTTCCCCACAATATGAATTTCTTTCACCAAAATCTATTTACAAAAGAAAAAATGTTGAGGTATCATCTGAAAAGAATTTAGATTGGTCCAAGAAGGCAGTCTCCAGGATGGGGAATAAAAGCGTGAAGTATGGTTCAATCAGGATTATTTCTCTCCATCCTCACTAACTTAGAGTCACTTGGTCAGAACTAGAGAGGGCTTAAAACCAGTTAGAATTCCTAGACTTACTCATTATTTAACTGACAACAACAATAACAAAAAAGTGAATTCTGGCTGAAGGCCTTTTTAAAAAGGGGAATATTCTTTTAAAGCAAATAAAACATTGCTTAAACAACACATTCCAGATGTGTTCTGGGAAGTATAGTGGTGTAGTAGTTTCAAACTTTACGGCCTCAGAATTGCCTGGTGTGCTTGTTAAAATGCTGATTCTTGGCAGACCCTACCGAAACAGATTCTCTGGGAGTGGGACTATGTTTTGTAACGCTCTGCAAGTGATTCTAATATAGGTTTTCCTTAGACATCTAGATAAATGATGGACTCGTGAATAGGGTGTTTTGGATAGAGTGGGCAACGATGAAGCTGGAGAGATCCTAACATCCTCTTTTGTGTTCTGGGGAAAAGGTGTTAGTGCTCTGCGCTGATCTGCACTGTCCTGGCTCCCAAAAAGACTTGCTTAGGATACATATACGCATTCTATCTCGTAAATGATTTTCTCAAAACTGACTTTACTTCTTTGTCACTTTCTCCTTTTATTAATAAATGCCAGGATGGGCTTCCTGAACTTACCTTGTCTGGATTTAGGACCAATTCATTTTGTGACTCTGTAAGTTACATTAGAACATTGCTTCTCACACTTTAATGTGCCTGTGAATTACCCTGGGAGTTTGTAAAAAATGCAAATTCTGACTTAGTAGGTCTGGGGTGGGGTATAAGATTCTGCATGTCTAATCTGTTCCTCCAGGTAATGCTGATACTGCTGGTCTGGGAACCAAAGAGTAAAGCCCTAGACTGATAAAATTCTCTCTCTCTCTTTCTTTTTTTTTAAAGATGACCAGTAAGGGGATCTTAACCCTTGACTTGTTGTTGTCAGCACCATGCTCACCCAGTGAGCTAACCAGCCATCCCTACATGGGATCCGAACCCATGGCCTTGGTGTTATCAGCACCACACTCTCCCTAGTGAGCCACAGGCCAGCCCCCTGATAAAATTGCACCCAAACTAAGGGAATGAGAAAATGGGCATTCTTATATATTGCTACATGTAAACAGGTAGAATTTTTTTTTTTTGAAGAAAATTAAACAAATTCACTTCAAGAAATTTATGTGAAGTAAATAATT
>NW_007726117.1:52053-53499 GCF_000696425.1 Galeopterus variegatus | reverse complement strand
TTTTTTTTTTGAAGAAAATTAAACAAATTCACTTCAAGAAATTTATGTGAAGTAAATAATTTTGATTTTGTATAAATATTCAGTTATCAGAATATTCATCCAACATTGTTTAAAACCTGCAATTTAAAATTCCAAGAGTAAGGAAATAGTTACATGTATTATGACACATAGATATTAATACGATGGATATTATTTCAACTGTTAAAAATGGTGGGAACGTATCAAAAAGATAAGGCACAATCCTGAAGGGATACCTACTGATTACATTGGGGAAAATTTGAGCATCAAAATAATGGTAGTAATGGATTATAATCTGCTGAGTAAGATAGAAACCCATGAGTCTATACTGATAACAAACAAATAAAATAAGGAGGAAAGGAGAGCCTCTTCCTCATAGTAGAAAACTAGATGACAATTGTGGATGAGAGTGGTGGAGTTGGAAAATCATCATTTTCTACAGTTTAGTAAAGATTGACTCAGGCAAGAATCATTTCTATAGCTAGAAAGTAAAGTGTGATAAAGAGGGTATTTGCATGGTTTCAAAGTGTCTCCACACATATTACTTATTAAATGCAAGTGTCAAAATAAGAATAATACAGTAGGGCAAAAACAGACATTATTTTGATTGTGTGATCAAACTAAAGTCACTAATTAAGGACAGACAAACATTGTGATGTTTGTAATGAACTGAATCTGATCACAAGGAAAGCCAAACTGAGCAACAGCTTTATCTATTTAAAAACTGGCTTGTATTCTTCAAAAATGCCAATATCATAGAAGACAAAGCAGGGTTGAGGAACTGTTCCAGATTACAGAAGACTGAAGAGATGTGTTAGCTAAGTGCAAATGTGATTCTGGACTGGATCCTGTGCTAGAGGGAAAAAAACTTCTATAAAAGAAATTATTGGGATAATTGACAAAAATGAAATATGTGTTGTAAATTATATGAAAATATCGAATAATATTAAATTTCCTGAATTTGAAAACTATATCATAGTAACATAAGAGAATATCCTCATTATAAGGATGTGCACTGAAGTATTAAAGAGGAAAGGAGAATAACATAAACCTACTCTCCAATGATCCAGAAAAAATAAATACACACACATACACACATTTGACATGGTTCATAACTCCCACCTCTTAAATACTTTCTTTACCAGGCTTTTGGGACATCTCTTGGTTCTCTTTCAACCACACTGGGTACTGCTCAACCTCTAAAGTTTGGAGTACCTCAGTGGTAATTATAAGTACTTGATCTTCTCTTCCTAATGTCACCGTACACATCTGGTGATCATAGCAAAATTTCAGCAGACTTCTTCCCATTCCTCTATTTCCTAGAGGAAAATTCATTTTATTTAAATATTTTTATTCTTTTATCACATCCCTTACTTCTCCCTACTGAGATGCAGTAAGTTATTTTTGGTGGGCAATGGTCACTGATCC
>NW_007726117.1:48843-51000 GCF_000696425.1 Galeopterus variegatus | reverse complement strand
TCTACAAAATTGATGAAAGCACCAATCCACAGATTCAAAGAGCTAAACAAATTACAATCAAAATTAAAAAATAAATAAAGTTGGGCCGGCCCGGTGGCGCACTGCTACAGTGTGCCGCTTGGGAAGTGTGGTGGCGCTCCCGCCGAGGGTTCGGATCCCACATACAGACCAGTTCCCGCTCACTGGCTGAGCGAGGTGTGGGAGCAACACCGAGGGTTGCGATCCCGTTGCCGGTCCTGGTCCGGTACGGGCGCGACACTGAGGGTTGCGATCCATTGCCGGACATGAAAAAAGAATAAAAGGAAAAAAAAAAAAATAAATAAATAAAGCAATCCAAGCCTGAGATACATTAGAAAAATTGAACAAAAATGAACTATGATTAGACTGATAGTAGCCATCTCAATAGCAAATATGAAAGCCAGAAGACAAAGATTATTTTCATGTTACTGAAAGAAAATAACTGTCAACTTAGAACCCATTGAAAGAAGCGGGGTAACATAAGGTCATTTTCAGACCCATGAAACAGTGAGTTTGGCACCAAAAAATATCCCTAAAGTAAATTCTAAACAGCGTAATTTGGACACAAATAAAAATCATCCCAGAATGACAGTTTGATGTGCAAGGTATAAAAGACAAAGAAAGTGATTAGTTTTTTAGTAAATCTAAATAAACATTGACTATATGATGCCTGTATGTGGAAGAGTGTATTGTTGTTCCTAATTATTTGCTGTTTCTCAGTGAGATAATTATACTTTTCTGCATCATTGACACTAAGCTTGACCAAGAAATTTGCTTTGGCCAATAAAATACAAGTAGAAGTAACCACTTTTAGGTAGATGCTTTAAGAAACAAACCGGTGTGTTTCCATAGCTCTCTTCTTCTGCCACACAAAAAAAGCATGTTCCAGGGTATAGATTATCCCTTCAACTTGGATAACAGAATGAAAGACATGCTAGGTAGAACCACTGCTGACCCACAGATGATATGGGATGTGAGAAATAACTGCCTTTGTTGCTGTAAGCCACTGAGATTTGGGGTTTGTTTGTTATTGCAGTGTTACTGAGAAAAAGCTGACTTATACAGAAATAATCATAATGGTTTGTACAAGTTTTAAAAAAAGGATGAAATTCTAGGACAATGGTAGCAACTGCATTACTCTAGGGGGCACAATTTATATTGTATTCTATATAAACAGCACTGTAAAGTAATTGATACAATAGTGAAATATTTCCTGCTAAGTTCAAATCCCAGCCTACCATACATCCAAGAAACAAATAGGCTCTTTTTTTTTCTTAAATTAAATCTTTTTTGGGGGGTGCATCTTGGTGGTACAGGGATCTGAACNTCCTGCTAAGTTCAAATCCCAGCCTACCATACATCCAAGAAACAAATAGGCTCTTTTTTTTTTCTTAAATTAAATCTTTTTTGGGGGGTGCATCTTGGTGGTACAGGGATCTGAACCAGTGATCTTGGTGTTATAAGGCTGTGTTCTAACCAACTGAGCCAACAGGCCAGTCAAGAAATAGTTTCAATCTTTTTTTTCTTTTTTGGTGGCTGGCCAGTATGGGGATCCAAACCCTTGACCTTGGTGTTATAACACCATGCTCTAACCAGCTCAGCTAACTGGCCAGCCTCAATCTTCCACAAACTATTCCAGAGTACAGAAAAATAAGAGACACTGCCCAATCATTTTATGAGCCTAGCACAACCTTGATACAAGGTCTGATAGGACATTATAAGTAAGGAAATTTGAGGCTGATCTCATTCATGTACAAACATGTAAGAATTATAAATAAAATATTAGCCAATCAAATAATCAATATAAGAAAAGACATCAGTGACTGGCTTAGGTTTATTTCAGGAAGGGAAAATAGTTTGACAGTAGAAAATCAATTAGTGTAAATCACTACATTAATATGTGAGACAACAAAATCATATGATCACATCAAAAGATGCAGAAAAATTGATAAAATTTATATCCACTAATTTTATGGATATGACAAAAACTTAGCCAAATAGAAAAGGGAATATCTTCAAAACATCAAATTTGATAGTGAAATATTGAAAGCATTCTTTTTATGATCAGCAACAAGACAAGGGTATCTGTAATCACCAATTCTTTTTTTTTTTTTTTTTTTTTTTTTTTTTTTTTTTTCT
>NW_007726117.1:16607-48393 GCF_000696425.1 Galeopterus variegatus | reverse complement strand
TAATTATTATTATTATTTTTTTGTCTTTTTTGTCTTTTTCCGTGTCCGGCAACGGATCGCAACCCTCAGTGTTGCCCCTGCACCGGACCGGGGACTGGCAACGGGATCGCAACCCTTGGCGTTGCTTCCCGTGCCTCGCTCAGCCAGTGAGCGGGAACCGGTCCATATGTGGGATCCGAACCCTCGGGCGGGAGTGCCGCCGCACTTCCCAAGCGGCGCACTATCCAGTGCGCCACCGGGCCGGCCCTGTAATCACCAATTCTATATAACATTTTTCTAGACATTCTAGCTGGCAGGATAAGGCAAAAAAGAGGCATAAAAGTGGAAAGGAAGAAACAAAATATTTGAAGTTGATATGACTGTCTACATTTAAAAGCCAAAAGAATATAAAAATAAATGATCATAATTAACAAATATAGCAAGATTTATGGATATAAAAATTAATGTAAAGATAAGACACCAGAAGCACAGGCAACAAAAGAAAAAATAGATTGGACTTCATCAAAATTAAAATCTTTTGTACATCAAAGGACATTAACAAAGTCAACTGACAGAATGGAAGAAAATATTTGCAAATCATGTATCTGATAAGGGATTAATATACAGAATATATAATGATTTCCTACACCTCAACAGCAAAACAACCCAATTTTGAAATATGCAAAGGACTTGAATAGACATTTCTCCAAAGATATACAGATGGCCAAAAAGCACCTGGACGGATGCTCAACATCGCTAACCATTAGAGAATGTAAATGAAACCCGCAGTGAGATACTACTTCAAGCCCACTAGGATGGCTACTGTAAAAAAAAGACAAACAGAAAATAACACGTGCTAACAAGCATGCGGAGAAGTTGGAACTCCTGTGAGCTGCTGGTGGGAATGCAAAATGATGCAGCTGCTGTGGAAAACAGTTTGACAGTTCCTTTAAAAATTAAACATAGAATTACCATATGATCAAGCACTTCTGCTTCTGGGTATATAACCAAAAGAATTGAAAGCAGCAACTCAAACAAATATTTGTAAGCCATATTCATAGCTGTATTGTTCACAACAGCCAAAAGGTAGAAGCAAGCCAAGTGTCTATCAATGGATGAATGGATGAACAAAATTGGTATATACAAACAATAGAATATTAATTCAGTTGTAAAATGAAAGAATCCACATGCCACAATATGGATGAACCTTTTGGACATTATGCTAAGTAACATGAGCTAGTTACAAATGGACAAATAACCTATAATTCCACTTATGTGACATACCAAGGGTAGTCACATTAACAGAGACAGAAAGTAGAATGGTGGTTTTCGGGGGTTGGGGGTAGGAGAAAATGGGGAGTTATTGTCTAACAGATACAGTGTTTGGGAAGATGAAAAGTTCTAGAGATGGATGGTGGTTGCACAACAATTTGAACATACTTAATGCCACTTAAATGAACACTTAAAAATGGTAAAAATGGTAAATTTTTTGTATATTTTATCACAATCTAAAAACCAAAAAGAAATAATGTGCGAAGGTAAATAAAATTTCTATACACCAGCAAGGAAATTTTTACTTCCCAACAATCAATGGCTGATCAGAATTTACTTTTTATTTATATGTAGAAAGTTGTAAAAGACTATTGCTCTCACCCTAATGACCCAAACAACGTGAATAAGCTAAGTAATATTTTTTTTTTACAAAATAAACTTAGTTCCAGAAAGTGACAAGCCCTTCATAAGACAGAAGACATCTACAGTTGCTCTCACCACTGACAAAAATGGAGATAGGAGGAAGAGGAGGAGGAGGAGGAGGAAAAACTGCCACAGCAGGGAACAGCAGTTGTGTGAACCTGGTGAACTAGTCACAGATTGAGTGACTTGTTTCTCTCATAGCTGGCTGTAGGATGAGGGAGCTTGACTGCCTTGATAATTCAGGTAAAACTGGAGACTGGGTAATTTATAAAGAATAGAGACTTATTTGCTTACGATTCTGAGACAGCTGCATCTGGCATGGGCCTCAGGCTGCTTCTACTCATGGCAGAAAGTGGCAGGCACCCAGATGGTACAAGCAGATCACATGGTGAGAGGAAGCAAGAGAGAGAGCGGGGAGGTGCCAGGGTCTTTTAAGCAACCAGCTCTGGTGGGAACTAACAGAGCCTAATAGAGCGAGAACTCTCTCACTGCTCTTCCCCCAGGGATAGCATTGCCCATTCATGAGGGATCTGCCCCCATTACTCAAACAGTGCCCAACAATGCCACATTGGGGATCAGATTTCCAGATGAGTTCTGGGAGGACAATACATCCGAACTCCATCATATGCCTAACAAATTTTTGACAAAGGTGTAAAGCAATTCAATGAAGGGAGAAAAACCTTTTCAACAAATAGGGCTGGAACAATTAGACCAAAGCACAAAAAATAAACCTTGACCTAAACCTTATACAAAAATTAACTAAAGAGCACTCAAAGATAGAAATGCAAAACTATAATAGCCAAAACAATCTTGAAAAAGAAGAAAAAAGTTAGAGGACTCATACTCCTGATATCAAATTTTACCACAAAGCTACAACCAGTACAGGTACACTTCAGAGATATTGTGGGTTTGATTCCAGACCACCACAAGAAAGTAAATATTGCAATAAAGTGAGTCACACAAATTTTTTGGTTTCCCACTGCTTATAAAAGTTATATTTACATGATACCATAGTCTATTAAGTGTTCATTATGTCTAAAAAACAATGTACATACCTTAATTAAAAAATACTTTATTGGACTTCCAGACAAGATGGCAGAATAAATGGCACCCATTGTCACCCTCTCCTACAATCAACCAATTTACAACTATTAAAAAGCAACAACAGCCAACCTGGGACTACGAGAGCTCAGGGTGAGAGGAGGAGAGCCACCTACGGAGTTCATGAAAGCAGGAGAAGCCACGATGAGAGAAAGAATGGACTCACTCCAACTGTTTCTAGCCCTGGCCACTTCAAGGTGGCCCTGGTGAGCACATGGAGCAAGAGCTGGCAAAAGCTGCAGTGGTGCCCTTCCTATGAAGTTGCTTGGAAGCTGCAGGGAAGAAGAGGGCCTTGGTGGTTCCCAGGCCAGCAAGACCACTGACAGGGTTCCCATGGACCCACATGGGAGCAAGGAGCCACAGACAATTGAAAAAAGGAGCCACTCAGAGGCTGGTGAGTCATTGCAAGGGGCCAGCACATGGTCCACCCCATGGGAAGTGTTTGGAATGTGGGTGGTGGGGGAGACGGACCCACCAGGGGGACACTGGGGCACAGCATGGACAGATGATCTGCCCTCCAATCAGCACAGGACCACTCAGTGGAGACTGTCAGGAATATAGAACTGCTGGAGGTGCAGTTTGCTGAAAAGACTCAGGCCCAAACCAGAGTTCCCACACAACCCAGGGTATTGGACCTCACAAGACCTGGAAGTGTTTACAAGGTCAACAATTAAAACCTAAGCTGCAAAAATCCTTCTTTAGAGAATCAGCAGCAAAGCAGAAATTTAGTTCAACCACAGGGCTCAAATGCTGGTCCCCACAGGAAGTTCCCCCATTTTAGAAGTAAACAAAAGACAACAAATTGGTTCCAGTGCAGAGTTTAAGTGGTGGAAACAGCAAATAATCCAACACAACTGAAAGAAAAAACAAAATACCCATAGGTCAGAGACAAAGTTCTCTTATTAACCAGTAAAGGTCTAACACCACCAAAGAACCTATAAAACCTAGAGGAATGGAAGCCTCCTGGACTCCCAAGATGGGTTGTGGGGAGGGTCATAGGCCTCAGCCACGCTCCTCAACGACTGAATCCAGCCCAACAGCAACCACTGAGCTCCTGCTAGAAGTGCCGTGGGCTCCCAAACTAGGGCCAGAAGGAGTGGCCAAGGCCCTCAGCCATGCCCTCCCCAAATTTGCACACAGCCTAGCAACAACCAAGCTGCCACTGGAAGCCCCCTGGGCTTCCCTGCCAGAATAAGGGGGGTGCCATGGGCCTCGACCATGCCCCTGCTCCTTCCACCCTATCCTCCTCCCCCTTCTGCTCTCTCCTTCTGCCCAACTGCTCTCCAACAACATCTTAGAACGTAAAAAGTAAATAATAATAATAAATAAAAAATCTAAGTAAAATAAAACTAATAGAACAACCGATTCATGTAATGAGGGCTGAATGGTAGAAAGGAGAAAGCATAAGTCCCAAAACTGATTCTGAGAGTAAAGATAATAAACCAAAAACATAATCTTATTCTTTGTAGAATTGCAAAGACTTATGTCACCATCAAGTATTTGAGATATATAGTGGTGGTGACTCCTGCTATGTCCTTATTTAAACTTACCATTTGGCTAGTGCCAAAGCCAGATGGGTTGAGGAAAACGACAGCTAATTATCCCAAACTTATTAAGTGATGATGCCAATTGCAGCTCCAGTTCCAGATGTGCTATTTATACCAGAGCAAAAATCACAGCTTCTTGTAGTTAAAAATAAAATACTTTATTGATAAGAATACTAACAATCATCTGAGCCTCCATCGAGTCATAACCTTTTTTGCTGGTGGAAAGTCTTGTCTCTATGTTGATGGCTGCTGACTGATCAGGGTGGTGGTTGCTGAAGGTTGGAGTGGCTGTGGCAGTTTCTCAAAATAAGACAACAGTGGAGTTTGCTGCATCGATGGACTCTCTTCCTTTCAGAAAAGATTTCTCTGTAGCACAGGATGCCGTTTGACAGCATTTTTTTTACCCACAGTAGAACTTCTTTCAAAACTGGAGTTGTTCCTGTCAAACCCTGCCACTGCTTTATCGACTAATTTTGTGTATATTCTAAATCCTTTGTTGTCATTTTAACAATGTCCACAGCATCTCCACCAGGAGTAGATTCTATCTCAAGAAACTATTTCTTTGCTCATCCATAAGAAGAAACTCTCAGCCATTAAAGTTTTATCATGAGATTGCAGCATTCAGTCACATCTTCAGGCTCCACTTCTAATTCTAGTTCTCTTGCTATTCCCACCACATCTTCAGTTACTTCCTCCACTGAAGACTTAAATGCCTCAAAGTCATCATGAGGGTTAGAATCAACTTCTTCCAAACTCCTGATAATGTTGATATTTTGACCTTCTCCCATGAATCACAAATGTTCTTAATGGTCTCTAGTATGGTGACTCTTTTTTAGAAGATTTTCAATTTACTTTGCCCAGATTCATCAAAGTAATCAGCATCTATGGCAGCTACAGCCTCACAAAATGTATTTATTAAAGGATAAGACTTGAAAGTTGAGATCACTCCCTGGGCTGCAGAGTGGATATTGTGTTAGCAGGCATGAAAACAACGTTAATCTTCTTGTACATCTCCATCGGAGCTCTTGGGTGTCTAGGTGCATTGTCAGTGAGCGATAATATTTTCAAAGGAATCTTTTAAGTACTTAGTAAAACATGTACTTAAAGTAGTTAGTAAAACTTTGAAGAGTTTAAAGTACTTAGTAAAAGACGCTGCAAACAGTTGTGCTGTCATCCAGTCTCTGTTGGTCCATTAATAGAGCACATTTTTTTTGTCTATGTGGGACACATAGTGTATGGTTTAGCATAATTCTTACTGGCTCTAGGATTTTCAGAGTGGTGAATGAGCATTGGCTTCAACTTAAAGTCAACAGCTGCATTAGCCCCTCACAGGAGAGTCAGCCTGTCCTTTGAAACTTAGAAGCCAGGCATTCACTTCTACTCTCTAGGTATGAAAGTCTCAGATGGCATCTTTTTCTAATAATTTTAAGGCTGTTTTATCTACACTGAAAATCTGTTGTTTAGGGTAGCCACCTTCATCAATTTTCTGAGCTAGATCTTCTGGATCACTTGATGCAGCTTCTCCATCAGCACTTTCTGCTTCACCTCCAACTTTTGTTATGGAAATGGCTTCTTTCCTTAAATCTCAGGAACCAACCCCTGCTAGCTTCATGCTTTTCTTCTGCAGCTTCATCACCTCTCTCAGTCTTCGAAGAATTGAAGAGTTAAGGGCCTTGCTTTGGCTTAAGGGAATGCTGCGGCTAGTTTGGTCTTTTATCTAGATCACTAAAACTTTCTCCATATCAGCAATAAGGCCGTTTCACTTTCTTATCATTTGTGTGTTCACCGGAGTAGCACTTTTAATTTCCTTCAAGAACTTTTCCTTTGCATTTGCAACTTGGTTGTTTGGCACAAGAGGCCTAGCTTTTGGCCTATCTTGGCTTTCGAAATGCTTTACTACTAAGCTTAATCATTTCTAGCCTTTGATTTAAAGTGAGAGATATGTGACTCTTTCTTTCATTTGAGTACCTAGAGGCTATCATAGGGTTATTAACCGGCCTAATTTCAATATTGTTGTGTCTCAGGGGCAAGGAGGGCTGAGAAGAGGGAGAGAGACTGTGGAATGGCTGGTCAGTGGAGCAGTCACATTTGTGGACTAAGTCACCATCTTATATGGGCAGGGTTTGTGGTACCCCAAAACAATTACAACAGTAACACCAGAGATCACTGATCACAGATCATCACAACAGACATAACAGTATTTAAAAGGTTTTAAATTATCAAACGGGAGAATTTCCAAAACATGACACAGAGACATAAAGAGAGCACACATCGTTGGAAAATGGGGCAGATAGACTTGCTCGACACAGGCTTGCCACAGACTTTCAATTTATAAAAAATGCAATACCTAGAAGCACAGTAAAGGGAAGCACAATAAAATGAGGCATGCCTGTAATTAAGTCTATGTGGTACTGGTATAAGCAGAGACATAGATCAATGGAATAGAACTGTGAGTCCGGAAATAAATGCTCACATTAACAGTCAACTGATTTTTGACAAGTGTGCCAAGACAATTCAATGGGAAAAGAATAGACTTTTCAACAAATGATGCTGGGACAACTAGATATCCACATGCAAATAAGTGAAGTTGAACACTTATGAGGGTATTTCAAAAAGTTAGTGGAAGGATTCATATTATCTTTTAATTCTATGAGTTTTTTTCCATGAATCTTTTGAAGTAACCTTATGTCTCCCACCATACACAAAAACTAACTCAAAACAGATCAAACCCCTCAATGTAAGTGCTAAAACTGTTAATCTCTTTGAAGAAAACATAGGCATAAATCTTTGTGACCTTAAGATGAGGCAATGCTTTTTTTCAGATATGACACCAAAAGTACGAGCCACAAAAGAAAAAAATATATTGAATCTACTAAAATTAAAAACTTTTTTTCTTCAAAGCACACCATCAGAAAATGAAAAGACAACTCACAAAATTGGAGAAAAATTTTGCAAATCATATATCTAACAGGAGACTTATGTCTAGAACACAAAAAGAACTCTTACAACTCAACAGTAAAATGACAAATAATTACAATGAGGGCTTATGATGAATGCTATTTAACTCACACTTCCATCTCTCATAAAATATAAAAGTTGTCTCAAGTTTACTGTGTTCAATTGCAAATAAAATTTTCATGGCCCTGAAAAAAAAAAAAGACAAATAACTCTAATAAAAAAAAATAAACAGGGCCGGCCTGGTGGCGCACTGGAGAGTGCGCCGCTTAGGAGCATGGTGGCGCTCCCGCTGAGGGTTCGGATCCCATGTGGAGACCGGTTCCCGCTCACTGGCTGAGTGCGGTGCGGGTGCAACACCGAGGGTTGCGATCCCATTACCGGTCAGTAAAAAAGACAAAAAGGAAAAAAAAAATAAACAAAGGATTTGAACATGTTTCTCCAAAAAAGATATATAAATATCCAATGAGCAAATAAAATGATGATCAATGTCATTAACCTTTAAAAAAATGAGAATAAAAACTCTGATGACAAAGGATTTGAACATGTTTCTCCAAAAAAGATATATAAATATCCAATAAGCAAATAAAATGATGATCAATGTCATTAACCTTTAAAAAAATGAGAATAAAAACTCTGATGAGATAGCACTTAACACCCACTAGGATGGCTATAATAAAAAAGAATGATAGTAGCAAGTGTTGGCAAGGATGTGGAAAACTGGAATTCTCATACACTGCTGGTGGAGATAGAAAATGGTACGGGTGCTTTGGAAAATAGTCTGGCAGCTCTTCAAAGGTTAATCATAGAGTTACCACATGACTCAGTATTTCTATTTCTTGGTATATCCCCCAAGAGAAATTAAAACATATGTCCACATAAAAACCTGTACATGAAAGTTCATAGCAGCATTATTCATAATAGCCAAAAAGTGAAAACAACCAATGTCCAATGCTGATGAGTGGATAAACAAAATGTGGTATAGCCATACAATGGAATATTATCCAGCCATCAAAAACATTTCAGTACTGATACCATAGGTGAACCTACAAAACATTATGCTTAGTGAAAGAAGCCACACACAAAAGACCATATAATGTATGCTTTTATTTATAAGAAATGTTCAGAAAGGCAAATATATAGGTACAGAAAGTAGATTATTGGCCTGAGAGGGTTGGGAGGAACTGGGGGAGAGATAATTGCTAATGGTATGGGGTTTATTATTGAGGTGATAAAGATGTTCTAAAATTGATTATAGTGATGGTTTTACAATTCCATGAATATATTAATAACCATTGAGTTATATATTATAAATAAGCAAATTGTATGGTATGTGAATTATATCTCAATAAAGCTGTTTTTATATATAAAACAAAAGAAACCTAGAACTATAAAACTTTCAGAAGAGAAGATAGAAGCAAATCTTTGTGAGCTAGGGGTAGGCTATGAGTTCTTGAACATGACACCAAAAGCATGAAACAAAAAGGAAAATGGATAAATTGAACATAAACAAAATTTAAAACTTTTGCTTTTCAAAATTTCTGTTAAGGGGATGAAAACACAAGTCACCAGATGAGAGAAAATATTTGTAATTCACATATCTGACAAAGAACTCATACCCAAATTATACAAACAACTCTTCAAATTCAACAGTAAGAAAACAATACCATTAGAAAATGTACAAAAGATATAAACAGACACCTCACCAAAGAAGACATACTATGGATGGTAAATAAAAATATGAAAAGATGCGCAAAATCACTACCCATTAGGTAAATGCAAATAAAATCACTACAAATATTTTTAAATAGCTAAAATAAATGATATTGATAGTATCAAATGCTGGTAAGGATGTGTAGAAACCGGATCTCTCATACGGTACTGGTAGGAATGTAAAATGGTACTGTTACTCAGGTATTCGGCCTGGTAGTTTCTTAAAAATTTAAAAATACTCTTACCATATGACCTAGCAACTGAATTCCTGGGCATTTATAATAGAGAAATAAAAACTTATGTTTACAGAAAGGCTGTACATGCATGTTCATATTACCTCTATTTGTAGTAGCCCCAAACTGGAAATAACCCAAATATCCCTCAATGGGTAAATGTTTAAACAAACTATGATAATCCACACAATGTTATACTACTTAGCCATGAAAAGAACAAACTATTGATACATGCAACAGCTTGGAGGGATTTTAAGGAGGTTATTATGGACTTAATGTTTGTGTGTCCCAAAATTTAAATACTGAAATCCTAAACCCCAATGTATTGATATTAGGAGGTAGAGCCTTTGGAAGGTAATTAAGTCATAAGGGTAGATCCTTCATTAATGAGAGAAGTGCCTTTATAAGAAGAGATAATGAGAACTTGTTCTCTCTCTCTCTGTTCTCTACCATGTAAGGACACAGCCAGAAAAAGACCATTTACAAATCAGGAAGTGGGCCCTTGTTAGAACCACATCTACCAGTACCTTGATTCTTGGACTTCTCAGCCTCCAGAACTGTGACAAATAAATGTATGTTGTTTAAACCTCCCAATCTATGCTATTTTTGTTATGGTAGCCTGAAATGACTAAAATGGATATTTTGCTGAGTGAACAAAAGCCAATTCCAAAAGGCCACATACTATATAACTCCATTTATATAACATTCTGGATATGATGAAATTATAGAGATGGAGAACAGATCAGTGGTTGCCAGGGGTTAGGTAATAGGAGGGAGGGAGGGAATGACTATAAAGGGTAGCATGTTGTAGTACCTTTGTGGTAATAAATCAGTTCTATATGTTGATTGTGATGGTAGTTATATAAATGTTCACGTATGATGAAATCTAATAAGATTATACACAAAAACAACAAAAAATGAGTACATGCAAAGCTGGCAAAAATCTAAGTTTATAGTCTAGTTAATTACAATGTGCCAATATCAGTTTCCTGGTTTTGATAATATATGGTTATGATAAATATAAATTATACTTTTGTATGTATACCTATATAAGATGTCATCTTGAGGGAAATGGGCTATGGGTACTCAGGATATCTTTGTAATTTTTATAGCAACTTCTTGATCTGAAATTCACTCAGAATAAGATAAAAACATCATTGAATTTATATTCACTAGCAACAGACAATAGAAAAATAGAATTTAATAATCAATACTATTTACAGTAGCATAAAAATAGAATACTTATATTAAAATATAATAATGTGAAAGACCTCTAGACTGAAAGCTATAATATAAAAATTTTAAAAGACTTCAATAAATACATTTAATTTAAATTAAAAGATATCTCAATAAAAGTAGAGTAATACTATGTTTGTGGATTGGTAGATGTTAAGATGTCCATTCTCTCTAAACTGATTAATGGGTTCAATGCCAGTCCAATAAAGATTTAAGCAGGCCTTTTTGAAGAAGTAAACAAGCTGCTTACTAAATCATATGGAAAAACAAAACACCTAGGATAGTCAAAACATTTTTAAACAAGAAAGAATAAAGTTGGAGGACTTATAATGCTTGGTACCATAACTCACTATAAAGCTACAGTAATCAAGGCAGGATGGTGTTGTTTAAGGACGAATAGTTCACTTAAAAGAATAGAGAGTTCAAGAAATAAAGCAATACACATATAGTTGTTTAATTTTCGATAGAATGCTAAACTAGTTCAATGGAGATATAAAAGTCTTTTAAACAACATTTTCTGGAACAACTGAGTACCTTCATGGAAAAAGACAAACCTTGACCTCTCTACCTCATAGACCTAAATATAAAACCCAACACTATAGTGTATTTTAACGGAAAGATAGGAAAATATTTTTGCAACCTCAGGAAGATAAATTTGTGTATTTGTTAAACAGGTTACGAATTTCTTTTAAAATAAAAAAATCACAGATTGGGCTTCACCAACATTAAATCCTTCTGTTGATCAAACGATACCATTATAAAAATAAACAGAGAAGCCAGAGTCTGGGAAAACATTTATAACATAATTTGACAACAGACCTGCATCCATGTTGTATTAAGAAATCCTACAAATTATTGATTTAAAAAGCAAACAAAACGAAACCAACGATCCAATTTAAATAATGGGCAGAAGTTTTGAACAGGTAGGTCACAAAAGAAAATATATGACCTGCATCCATGTTGTATTAAGAAATCCTACAAATTATTGATTTAAAAAGCAAACAAAACGAAACCAATGATCCAATTTAAATAATGGGCAGAAGTTTTGAACAGGTAGGTCACAAAAGAAAATATATGACTGGCCAATGGTCACATGAAAAGGTGCTCAGCATTTTTAGCCAAAAGGGAAAGGTAAATTAAAAGCATACTTAAATGCTATTTCATATCCATTAAAATAGCTAAAATTCAAATACTAACAACACAAATGTTGGCAAGGAGATAGAGCAACTGGAACTTTCACTTATTGCTAATGGGAGTGAAATAACTTACAACCACTCTGGAAACCTGTTTGGCAGTTTTTCATAGCATCACGCATATGTGTACCCAAGCTCTGGCAGTTCCATGCTGGTACTTACCCAAGAAAGATGATAATATACGTTCGCTAAAAGTACATGAATGTTAACAGCAGCCTTACTCAAAACAGTCAAAAACCAAAAACAAGCCAAATGTCCAATATATGATTCCATTTATATGAAATTTAGGAACAGATAAAAACTAAACCTTATTGATAGAAATCAGAAAGTTGATACCTAGGATGGACAGAGGAATGACTGGAAGGGAACATGACAGAATTTTCTTAGAAAACAAGCCAAATGTCCAATATATGATTCCATTTATATGAAATTTAGGAACAGATAAAAACTAAACCTTATTGATAGAAATCTGAAAGTTGATACCTAGGATGGACAGAGGAATGACTGGAAGGGAACATGACAGAATTTTCTTAGATGATGAAAATGTTTTATATTTTGTTTGGGGTGTTGGTTGAATCTATATAAAATTGTCGATATTCATCGAGTGAAATATCTAAGGTCTTTGCATTTTTTTTCTTGGTGGCTGGTCTGTATGGGGATCCAAACCCCTGACTTTGGTGCTATAACCTGACCTTTGTATTCTATTATAGGTAATTATACATCAATAACATATTTTTAAAATCAGATTTCAGTTCAGTGGTATTCTTCCCTCAAATCTATAATCACAGGGTGATAATGAGAAAAACATTAGACAAATCCAAGTTGAGGGACATTTTACAAAATATATGACTGGTCCTCAAAACTGTAAAGATCAGGTAAAACAAGGCAAGACTGAAATACAGTCACAGAGCAGAGAAAACTAAAGAGAAAAATGCAATGTTGTATCCTGGGTTAGGTCCAGAAATAGCACAAGTACATTTGTGTAAAAACTGGTGAAATATGAATAACGTCTGGAGTTTAGTAGTAATGTATCAATGTTGGTTTCTTAGTTTTGATAAATGTACCATGGTAACTTAAGGTTTTAATATTGGGGTAAACAGCATGAAGGGAATAAAAGAACTTTATTTTATTTTTTCTATAATTCTAATATTATTCCAAAACAAAAGCTTTACTTAAAAATCATATCACAAAAGCATAAACATAAATTTTCCACTAATAAAAACTAACATAAGATACATAAGGTTTTTATGAAGTTAATTATAAAGCTTATATTTATAGAGAACAAATATAAATGCAGGTATATAATATTCCTGAGTTATAAGATTTAACATTGTAAATAATCAGTTTTTCCAAAATGATCTAAAACTACAGTGCAGTTATCCTAAAAATCCCGAAAGATTTTTAGTAAATGCTACTGGATATGCGGCAAACACATAAAAAAGCAAAATTAGATTCTTATTTATACCACCTCAAAAATCAATTCTAAATGGATTAAGACATATGTAGGCAAAACAACAGAATTCTTAGAGGACAACACAGAAGAGTATCTTTATGACTTTGGAGTAAGGGAGGAAAGAATAAATCATAAAGGGAAAGGCTAAGAAATTGGGTTTCGTTAAAAATTAAATAATTTTTTGTTCATTAAAACACACCATAAAAATAGTGCAAAGAAAAGTCACAAAATGGAGGAAGATATAAAAATTAACATAACTGAAAAAGGATTAGGTATCCAGAATAAATAACTCTTTAAAGCGTTATCATAAAGAGACAATCTAATACAAAAAGAAGTAAAAGATCACAGGCATTTTACATAAAAGGAAGCCATAATGGCCAATGAGAGTTCATTGGACAATCACCTCATTTGTTAGCAGGAAAATACAAATTGAACTACAATGAAAAATACAAATTAATCTACAATGAGATATCAACAGAATGAGATATCAGAACAAGCCACATACTGGCAGATGGTAGAATGGTGGTTACCAAGGTGTGTGGGGTGGCACGAAGGAGGAAGGAGGGATGTAGGTCAGAGGGTACAAAATTTCATTTAGATAGTGGGAATGAGTTGAGAGATCTATTGCACAACATGGTGACTATAGTTAATAACAAATGTATTGTACTTCTTATTCTTGAAAATCTCTGAGAGTAGATTTTTTAAAAAATGCATATGCATGTGCATTACCTCACATACCGTTTTTTGTGGTATTTTTAAAAAATCTACTCACCACAAGAAATGGTAAGTATGTGAGGTAATGCATATGTTAATTAGCTCAATTTAGCCATTCTATTATATACACATATTTCAAAATATCATGCTGTATGTGATAAATATATAAAACTTTATTTGTCAATTAAAAAGTAATTAAAAATAGAACCCTGAATAATATGTTGTGTTTACTTGCACATTGTTTCTCTCTCCCACTACACTATAGATTTTATACAAGCGGAGACTATTGTCTTCCTTGCTCACCACCAAAGTCCCAGTTGCCCAGAACAATGCCTGGCATATAAGCACTTATTACATATTTGTTGAATGAATAAACTACCTAATTAAAATTACCCATGACACACTTTTATAATTGTCTATTTGTGTGAAACCATAATTAAATATGATGGCATCACTAGTACCTAGCAAACTGCCTAGCATGTGATGGGTATTCAATAAATTAAAATATGTACACAGAAACAATTTGTTTTTCTGCAATGAGGTCTCTATTTCAAAGTATCTTTCATTTGAAAGTCAGAGCTAATAATCGTTAGAATTAATTTGGTCTTTACTTTTGTCTGCTTAAAACATTCCCGTAATACTAGTAGTAGTATTTTTCTTTGGTGCCCAATATGTGGCCAGGCACTATTCTGAATGCTTTTCACACACTAACTCATTTAATCCCACAACAACTCATCCTCATTTTGCAAATAGGCAACACACACAGAAGTTAAGTAATTTTGCTAAGACTACACAGCTAGTATCAGTAGAGCAATGATTCAAACCTGTGTGATCTATGTTCTTGACCATATATTCCTAGAATGCCTCCAGTTGATCTTGACAGCCTATGGTGGGAAATCCAAAACCCTTAGGGTGCAAATGAAGTCATCATAATCTCACCTCCAGAGTCTTTTTCTATTACTCCCTTCTATGAATATTAGGCTTCAAACATAACATTTTTACTGAATATGTTGCTTCCTTTCAGAACTGCAAGTCTTTGAACATAAGATGTCCTTATTCTCTTTACTTCTGGCAAACTTCTATTTATTTGTCAACACCCAGTTTGAAATGTTTTCCCTGTGAAGCCTTCCTCAGTTCAGGCTCCTTTGTCCTCACTTCGACTTTGTGAGCTCTTGTCATACTGTGTTGTAATTAATGGTTTATATGTTTTTCTTCTCTATTAACTTTGGGATCATCTAGGTCTGGGCTCATATCTTATTTGTTTATAAAGCCTCAGTGTCAAAACTAGAACTGCTATATATATAGCACTCAGTAAGTGCATATTAAACAAATAAAGGAACACTGAGTTCAACTTAAGTTCAATATTCAAGACGTATAGTGAAACTTTGACATCCTATCAGTTTGTCACCATTTATCTATTAATGCTATAAAGCCACTAAAGTATTTATTTTACTTAGTTATATCACAGTTTTAAATTTCTACTGGTCTCATGTAACACTGTTTTGACACTCATCACGTCACATAAAGTTAATTATGTGCTTGCCTTTCTCAACCGTGCTACACAAGGACTTTGAAGGTAGTGGTCATATCCTAATATCCCTATAGAAGGGCTCAGAGCTTTTATTATAAAGGCTTAATAAATCCTTGTCAAAATGAATTTAATTTCAATTAGTTGGTTTGGTTAGGTTATCTGAGTATCTCTTATCTCCAAAAATCTTTCCTTTAACAAGCCTGGTAACTTGCTTTCAGTTTTTCTTATGCCATTTATCTTCATCTCTAACAACAACCCCAATGCAGGGAATGTAGGTTGTTGGGCTAAAGATATGGAGAAACAAGTGTAGTTTTTCAGTTTTCCCACAGTTTAAACTCTAATGAGATCAGATAATTTAAACTTGGATCCATACTATTGTCCATCAAATTAAAAAATAACAGTGAATACTCTTTCAAATTTAAAGCCAACAATGCTAATGAAGATATCAAAAGAAATTATTTGAAAAGACTGCTATAAAGTATTACACTCTACCTGTAACTGGAATTTCCCAGTATGAAAATTTCGAGAAATAAAAACACTTTGAGAATGAGATTTAATCTTCCTCTTTGATGGTCTTTGCCTGCATCTCTCATCAGTTGCTTTAAATTTGGAATTTCGAGATATTTCCCTGAAAAATATTTTATAGAGAATATTATTAAACATGAATTAGATTATGAGCCAATTAAAATTGTTTCCACTATTTATAAAGGTTTAAAATCAGAATAAGTATTTACAGCATATTTACTTAGAAAAACACAAATCAGTCTATGTACTCCCTTCTCATATGTTATATTTCATTACATGTATCTTATTCATAGAATGTAAATTATGCTACTTATTTTATTCATAGAACATAAATTAAGCTACTTATGTGGGGTTAATATTTCCAGCTTGAATATTAACGAGGAATCTTTGATATACTTTTTTCTGGCTATGAGAAAATTAATCTACTTTAATGTTAACTAGCCTTTTCATAAATTTGTCTTTAATGGCAAAGGAAATTAAATGAAATGCTGCTCATTGGTCAATTTTGGTATTTAATAATATCTCCGGCAAAAAGCGAGAAGAAGGAAACTGAATTGAAACTAATGACTTACAATGGAAGAGTACTTGTGATCTTTGACTATCCATGCAAACCCCAATAAGTGAGAGAGGATTAAAAAATAACAAAGTGGCAAATTAAACCCCAGCCGATCAAAGACGTTAAGTATTAGAGAATGTAGTTTCAAATAGTCATTCTAAACTTACAGATTTAAAAAATAATGCTTCCAGACAATGGAATATTATTCAGCACTAAAAAGAAATGAGTTATCAAGCTATGAAAAGACATGGAGGAAACAAATGCATATTACTAAGTGAAAGAAACCATCCTGAAAAGGATACATACTACATGTTTCCAACTGTATGATATGCTGGAACAGGCAAAACTATGGAGATGGTAAAAAGATTAGTGGTTGCCATGGGTTGGGGGGAAGGAGGGACAAAGAGATGAAGCACAGAGGATTTTTAGGGTAGTAAAAATACTCTATGATACTATAGTGGGGGATACATGCCATTATAAATTTGTCTAAACCCATAGAATGTACAACACCAAGAGTGAACCCTAATGTAAACTACAGATTATGGGTGACAATGATGTCAATATAGGTTCATCAATTACCCCCCTCTACCCCCCAAATAATAATAGTAGTGCTGATTGCCATTTCTTCTTTCAGAGGTTCTAGAAAATTTCCATATTAATCCAAGAGATCATATTATTTTACATAATGAGGTCTTAACAGTCAGGAATCACTCATTTATTGAATTTGATTCTCTTAAATATTGAGTACTTACTACGTGCCAGGCATTATGCTGGGTATTGTATATATAGTGGTGGGGAAAAAAGCACAGCTACTACCCTCATGAAACTGTCATTGCTTTCATGGAGCTTAAACACTTGTAAGGAAGACAGATGTTAGTAAAATAATCACAGAAAATGAAAAATTAAACTGTGGAAAATGCTATCAAGGAAAGCTATCTGGTATTGTGTGAGTACGTAACGAAGGGAATGAACCCGATGAGAGGTCAGGAAAGGCCTTCCTGGGGAAGGGATGATTGAACTGGGCATCCGAAGAAACAGTAGTAACTATTAGAGTGTGGTGAAAGAGGGGAGATGTGGAAGTAAGAATATTGTAGGCAGAGACAATATCAAGTATAAAGACGTAGTGGCCAGGTGAAGACAATGTAGCAGAAACACAGAAAGCAAGACGGAAAGTGGGAGCCAAAAACCCGGGAGTATGCACGTAGGCCCTTAAAAGTTATGTCATTCTTGGGCTGGCCGGTTAGCTCAGTTGGTTAGAGCACACGAGGTCACAGGTTTGGATCCCTGTACTGGCCAGCCGCACAAAAAAAGAAAAGAAAAGAAAAAAGTTGTCATTATAAACATTAAAAGAAAAAAGAAAATAGAAGAAAACCTATTAAGGAAAAATAAAACCCAAATAAAAGGAAAAAGTTATGTCATTTTCGTCTTTATCCTAAAAGCAACGGGAAAGCCTTTAAAATATAGGGGGTGGGAAAGAAGAGTACGGTAACGTGATGAGATTTGCATTTGGAAAATATCCGGCTGAAGTGTGAAGAGCTTAAGTAAGGACCGTGGTGAGGGGAGGGGTCAGCTGTAACTCCCAGTGCTGTATGTGGGGTTAATGATAACTTGGATAGGGCAGTAGTGGTGGTAACAGAGAGGTAAATAGATTTGAGCAATTTGTGAGGTAAAATAAATAGAACTTGGTGACAGTTCAAATTTAGTGAGGATGGGAAAGAGAGGGAAATGTCAAGTCTGTCTCTCATTTTTAGAAAAAAAAAAAAAAAAAAAAAACACCACCACTTTCCCTGGCCCTACATTCTCCTCCAGCTGCTGTCCCAGTATTTATCAGCTCCTCTGCACGGGGGGCAGGGGGAGCTTCTTGAAGGAGATACCTACATTTTATTCAGTTTTTTGCACCTCAAAGGTGGAACCCATCATTCCACCAAAATTGTCCATCAGAGTCCCCAATGACATCCATGTTGGCAAACTGAAAACTCATTTCTCTGTCCTCATCTTTCTCAAATTAAGTACCTTCAGCCTAACTGGCGACTGCTTCCTTCTTGAAACATTTTTAAACGTTGACTTCCTGGACACCACACCCTTCTGCTTTTCTTTCTTCTCAGATGTTGTTGATTCTTCCTATTTTTCTGCTAGATTTCTAAATGTTGGTTGTGTGAAGGGCACAGTCGTGGGTCCTCTCTCAACAATCACTTCCTGGTTAGTCTCATTCAGTTCTACGACTTTAGATATTCACTATATATCAAATCTTCAGCCCTGATTTCTCTCCTGGAGTTTATACATATAACCAACTGCCCATTTGACCTTTCCACTTGGTTATCTAAAAGGCTTTCAAACTACATTCAAAACACATCTCCTAATTTATCACCACTCCCCCAAAACGCTCCCCCCTCTAATCACCTCCTCATCTCAGTAAATGGCACAACCAACTACTCAGCTGCTTATGGTAGAAGTTTAGGTGTCAGCATTAATCCCCCCATTTCCACCCAATCTAGCAACAAGCTCTGCTGACTCTCCCTGGAAATCAGAGCCCATATGCAATCCCTTCTTTTCATTTCTACTTGCATGTTAGTTCAAGACACCATAACCTCTCAACTGGACTATGCAATAACGTCCTTACTTGTCTCTGCTTTCACTCTTACTCCATTAAAATTCAGCCTTCACAGAAAGGTAGGAAATATCTTTTAAAAATATAAATTAGAACTCTCTCATACATTGCTGGTGGGAGTGTACATTCACTTTGGAAAACTGCTTGGAAGCTTCTTACAAGGTGAATCATATGATACAACAATTCTACTTGTAAGTACTTACATAAGAGAAGTAAAGACATGTTTACAAAAGATTTATACAAGAATATTCACAGCAGCCATTTTCCTAAGAGCTAAGAACTGGACATCATCCCAATGTCCATTAACAGAATGGATACCCAAACTGAGGTATATGCATACTGTGGAATGCTACTCACCAATATAACAATGAACCATGGATAAACGCAACATAAATGAATCTAAAAAATATTATGTTGAGTAAAAAAAGCAGACATAAAAAGTTCATATGATCCCATTTACATGAAGTTCAAGAATTGGCTAAATTAATCTATGGTGATAGAAATCAGAATAATGGTTGCCTCTGAGGTAGGAGGTAGGGAGTGTGGAAAGGAGCCTGAGGGAACTTTCCGGGTGATGGAAAAGTTCTATATCATGGCTGGGGTGGTGGTTACATAGGTGTATATTTGTTGAAATTTATCACTGTACATTTAAAATCTATAAACTTTATTATATGTAAATTACACCTCAATTTTAAAGAAGTGCTATTAAAATGTAAATCAGCTATAGGAGACATTATAGAGTCTTTAAAATGGGGATAATATTATTTCTACCTCATGGGATTAAGCCTAAATGAGATAACATATAAAGCACTTAAAATAGTGCATAGCATGTAGTAAGCACTTAACGTCAGCTATTATGATGATAATGCCATCCCCTTATTTAAAACCTTCCAATAGCACAAATAATAAAATCCAAACTCCATATTTTTTCAGCCTGCAAATTCCTGTGATCCGGCCCTTACCTGCCTCTTCAATCTCATGATTATTTTCCTCTCTTTCTACAAATTATTCACACAGCCCTTCTTTCTGTTTATTGAACTATACTGAGATCATTCCCACTTTGGGATCTTTGTACTTCCTATGCTTTCAGTTTAGAAAGCTCTTCCTGCACAAGGTCTTCGTATGGCTGGATCCTTTTAACTCAGGTCTCATTTTAAATAAGAACCTAATTGTACAGACATTCCCTGACCACTTTATCTGTTTTGTCATTGTCTATCTCCTGCAAGTGGCATTGCAAGTCTATGAAACCGGAATCTTGTCTGATTCGTTCACAATTGTATCCTCAGTACACAGAACAATGGCAGACACCCAATAAATATTTGTTGGCAGAACAAATAAGTGAATAATTTCTAGGTTTCTGATTTGTGCATGTAAATGGATATGTATGTATTCATTTGCTGAGATTGGGAACACTGGAAGAGTATGTGAGAAGATCATGTTACAATTTATATTTCTTAAGCATTATGCAATGCAAATAGTGAACTGGTTAAATAATTAGAAACAACAAATTTTATGCTTAAAAGGAACTAATGTGTCAAGTCATCTTTTTTCCTATTTCTGGCAAGAGACTACTTTTAGACCATACCACAGGATTCTGTCAGCTCTTTTCTTGAATACAGCATCTCCTAGAGAAAGTGTCTTTCCCTCTCAGTAATGTTTATAACCTCTATGTTGGGAGCTGGAAATTTAAAAAAAAATTTTAGCCTTCTATTATAATCACACCCATGTCTTCTGGAAAATAAAATAGATCTTGCTATTCCTCAAAATTTTAATGCAAGACATTATAGATTGAATGTCCCCCCAAACTCATTGAAGCTTAATCCCCACTGTAACTGTTGAAAGTGGGAAATCCTATTGTGTTAATTGAAAGGTGGGGCCTTGAAGAGGTGATTAGATTGTGAGGACTGTGCCCTAGTAAATGAATTAATTCGTTGATGGTTTAACGGTGGTCATGTGCATGGTTCTGAGGGCTTTAAAAGGAGAGCACATGAGAGTCTCTCTCTCTGCTCTGCCATTCTTGCCATGTGATACCCTGCATCACTGTGTAGTCACCTCACCAGATATGTTCCCTGGACTTTGGACTTCCCAGCCTCTGAAACTATAAGCAAAAGTATTGTTTCTTTATAAATTATCTACTTTCTGGTATTTTGTTATAAGTAACAGAAAAAGAGTAATACACATGAAGATTGTTATTATATTACTCTAGTACTTCTTTTTTCAAGCTATTTAAAACATGTAAAGCCTCCCCTCCCCAACCAAAGGGTCTATAACCAAATCCCAAATTACAGAATCAATACATCATAGTTATTCAACTTTGATACCATCTGAAAAAGTCCTTCATTGAATTTTTTTAAAAGAAAAAGAGTTAAACAAATATTCAAATAAACCTTACCTTCGTTTGCAAATCAGGAACCACAAAGCTGATGCCAAAGCAAAGAAACCAATTCCCAAAGTAACAGCACCAGCAGCCAGAAAATAGGTTAAGTGGTTAAAAAAACCTATACAAATAAATTATAAAAGATTATTTCATGCATGCATCTCCATTCTCTAAGTAAAACTAAATGATATAACAATTCAAATAATATAACATAGTATAGTGTTAAGACATTAACCAGGAGATTAGGAAAACTGAATTCTAGTCCTGTATAGTTCTAATAAACTTCAAGGCTCTAAGTTATAGTGTTACAAAGGGCCTCCTTCTGATAGGACCCAGGGCACATTTCTCTGACTCTGCCAGGATTTGAAACCTAGGTTTCGTTTGTTTTTCTACAGCTGCTACATCCTTATTTTCTTATCTGGTTTTCTCCCTTCCTAGTCCAGCTATTAATTTTTGTGATTCCTCTAGTAACATTCCTGGCAGTCCTCCAGCATATAAGACATTTTTCATTTTAAGATTTGTATTATCAGTCACTATAAGAAAGCAGATGAGGCTAATTTAATAAAGTAACAAATATGAGGACTGTTTAAGATCTTGGAAATCAGGGTTTCTGGTCAAGATGGTGGAATAGACAGTCCTCAATGTCACTCTCTCCCACAAATCAACCAATTTACAATTATGAAAAAGCAACAACAGCCAAGCTGGGGCTATTAGAGCTCAGGGGAAGAGGAGCAGAGATCTACAGAATTCGAGAAGCCATGATGAGAGAAAGAAAAAACCTGCTCTGACCATTTCAGGCTGTGGACACTTTAAGTCTGGAGCTGCTGAGCACACAGAGCAGGAGCTGGCAAAAACCACAGCCATGCCCTTTGGATGAAGTTGCTTGGAGGCAACAGGGGAGAAGAGGTTCTTAGTGGCCCCCTGGCCAGCAAGACCACTAATAGGGTTCCTGTGGACCCAATTAGGAACAAGGAGCCACAACAACTGAAAAAAGGAGCCACTCAGAGGCCAGTGAGTCATCTCAAGGGACTGGCACACAGCCTGTCCCATGAGAAGTGTTTGCAGCATGGGCGGTGGGGGAGATGGGCTCATCGGGGGAACACTGCGGCACAGCGAGGACAGCTGACCAGCACCCCAATCAGTGAAGGACCACTCAGAGGAAACTGGTCAGGAATATAGAATTGCATGGGGTGCAGTGTGATGAAAAGACTCAGGACCAGATCAGAGTTTCTACACAACCCAGGTACACTGGGTCTCTGGAGAGCCGGAAATACCTATAAAGTCAACCATTAAAACCTGAACTGCACAAAAAGCCTTCCCTAGGGAATCAGCAGCAAAGCAGCAATTTAGCCAAACCACGCAGCTCAAGTACTGGTCCTCACAGGAAGTTTCACCAATTTAGAAGTAAGCAAAGGACAAAAAATTAGACCAGATCCCCCCTCCCACAACCAGACATACCACCAGCATCTTGGGGCCTGGATGCTCCCCCACTACAACCAGGCACACCACCAGTGCCAAGGAGCATGCCAAATACATCACATCCATGTGGGTGGCCCACCACAGCCACCACAGTAACTACAGCTGCCATGAAAATGGCTAGACACCACAACCACCACATAGATGGTCCGCCAGCCACTGGAGTGCATTGACACAAGAAGAGTCACCAGCAGAGACCAAAGAAAAGAAGAGGACGTCTCTCTCCACAAAGCCCATTCCAGAGTGACAGAAGAAGCATCTGCTCTACAATAATATTGAGGGACCTGAACGCACCTCTCAGCATTGGACAGATCATCTAGGCAACTAATCAACAGAGTAACCATTACTCTTTAAGGAGAGAAGAAATCTAGGGTAATTAGAGAGAGGAGCGGGGAGGGAGAGGCGGATGGGGAGAGATTGGACAAGGGGTGTAAAGAACAAGTACAATTTGTAAAAATATATATGCTAGTAATATTGATTTGATCAACATATGTCAATGTTGAACCCAAAAAATATGTATAATCAATTATGATTAAATAAAAATTTTTTAAAAAAAGATCTTGGAAATGTTTAAAAGTTTTATCTCTACTTTACGTCAGGAACTGTGAAAGATTATGGTTAAAAGTTAAATGAAAGCAACATAAAATAATAGCATATTAAAAACTTTATAATTGGAAAAGCCTATAGGAATTATATGGTATTACTCCTTCATTTTACAGATAGGAAAATTGAGGCCCACATCAAAGAAGCAACTGAATTAAGGTTATGCAGCAAATTAAAGCCAGTCCTCTTTTTTTTCTATTATTTTATCCCTGCTCCCAATCATCTTAATGCTGATATGTACTAAAAAGAATTAGGAATAATGAAAGCAAGAGGGAATTATAGCCAGGTGGTCAAGTCTTCATTAAGATTCTGAAATCTGCTACTTAAGCAAATTGTAGAAAGCTTTCACAGAAGGCTATACAGAATTTGAAGGGCCGTAAGACAACTAAGGAGTGGGAAAAAGCATTGAGAAGTATAAAACTAACTGAATTTCTTTTTGTATGAACATGTCATCAAGTTCCACTAAGGATATGACATGAAAATGACTTCGTTGCTTCCATAGTTTTGTTGTTTCCTAAGCAATTTCCAGGTTCAAGATACTGCCTCTCAAATCTTAGTTTTTTCTTTGAGTTCAGAAATGGTACAAGAAAAAGTTATATAAAGCTATTTATCAAAGTTGTACTTCTAATACAAAAACCTCTAAGTACTCCAAACGAAGAAGTCAATTAAATAAGTTATGATGATGTTTTATATGGAAAATATAGTATTCTTTAATTATTTAGTGCAAAGTTTCTCAATCCTGACACTATTGATCTTTCGGACTAGATAATTCAGTGGTGTGAGGAAATAACAGCTAATATTAAATGATGAAAGCATAAGAGATAAAAATCAATATTTAAAAAAACTAGAAACATAGTTGTTCTCAAATTTAAGATAAGGATCTCTATGGACAAAAAAGAAAAGCAACACAGAGAAACAAGTAGGGGCATGCTGGGCTCTGAGATCTGGTAGCTAAAATTAGCCAGAAGAAACAGAGAAGATAGCTGAGAGAAGACCTAGTCCAAACCATCCTCTGGCACAATGAATGAATCTATATTACTGAAATCTCTGAGAGAAGAGAGTCCTGAGCCACCAACAAAAGACCAATTTAAAAAAAGGGGCAATGAGGTCTCTCAGAAATGAAAATTTCAAAAATTAAAAAATGGAATAAACTGTTTTTTGAAAACAAAGAATTAATGAAATGAAAGATAATAATAAGAAATTCACCCAATTATATAAAGAAATGAAAAACATGATAAAGAAATTATTATGAGACATGGAAAAGTTTAAGAGTATACATATAACATAAGACTAAAAGGAGTTCCAAAAGAGAGAATAGAGAAGTAGCAGAGGAGCGATACTCAGAGATATAACCTAATGATTTTTTTATGTTAAAAAATTTTTTTACATTTACACTAGTAAAATTCACATTTTTTTGGTGTGCAGTTCTATAAGATTCGACAAATACTTATAAAAGAGCGTTTATTCACCACCACAACCAAGTTACAGAAAAGTTCCATCATCCCACCAAATTTCCTCATACGGCCTCTTTGGGGTCGCACAGTAAATGCTGGCAACTACTGATTATTTTCCATTCTTACACTTTTCCCTTTTCCAGAATGTCATATAAATGCAGTCATACAGCAGGTGGTCTTTCAAGTCTGGCTTTTTTTAGTCAGCATAGTACTTTTGAATTTCATCCATGTTGGCACACGTATCAGTAATTCCTTTCTTTTTATTGCTGAGTAACATTCCATTTCATACATGTACCATGGTTTGTTTATTCCCCAGATGAAAGACATCTGGGTTGTGTCCAACTCTGGGTGATGAGGAATAAAGTTACTATATACTTGGATATAGGTCTTTGTTTGAACATAAGTTATTATTTCACTGGGGTCATGTAACAAGAACATATTCAAATTTATAAGAAACTGCCAAACTCCTTTCTAAAATGGATGTACTATCTTGCTTACCAACCAGCAGTATACAACAGTTTTTCCAGTAGCTCTGTATCATCACCACCACTTGGTATTGTCAGTTTCACTTTAGCCATTCTAACAGATGTTTAGTGGTACCTCATTGTGGTTTTAATTTGCATTTCCTTAGTGAATAATAATGTTGAACATCTTTCCATGTGCTTATTTGCCATCCATACACCTTCTTCAGTGAAATATCTGCTCAAAGTTTTGCTAAGTTTTGAGAATTCTTTGTATTTTCTGGATACAAGTCCTTGGTCAGATATATGATTTGGAGGTATTTTCTCTCAGTCTGTGATTTATCTTTTAAATTCTCTTGGTGTCTTTTACAGAGCAAAACTTATTACTTTTGGTGATATCCAATTTATTGACTTTTTTCTTTTATGGGTTGTGCTTATGGGTCCTGGTTAAGAACTCTTTGCCTAACCTGGGTCATAAAGATTTTCTCTGACGTATTCCTATAGAAGTTTAATGTTTTACATTTAACTTACGACTCATTTTAGATTAATTTTTGTATAAAGTATTAGGTATGGGTCAAGGTTTTTTTTATTGCATATGGATATCCAAAGATTCCAACACCATTTGTTGAAAAGAGCTTTTTCCATTGAGTTGCCTTTGCAACTTTCTAAAAAATAAATTATAAATTAGTTATAGTTTGTGTCAGTCTATTTCTGGACTCTCTATTCTATTCCTTGATTATGTAACCTATCTTTCCACTGATAACAACAACAACAACATCTAACATTTGTTAGGTATTGCCAGGTATTATTCAAAGTGCTTTATATATATTAACTTATTTAATTCTCACAACACCATATGAGTTAAGTACTATTGTTTCTCAAAGGCATACAGCTGGTAAATGGGGAAATAGTAAATTAAATATTGCTAAGGTCCTTACTTAACTATATTGAGTAAAGAATAGAGACACTGGATATCTTTAGATTTTGTTAGAAAAATAGTTAAGTATGAATATTAAAGATTTAAGGGTATCATGAAAGTGAATATCTAAATGGCCAATAAACATGAAAACTTTATTAATCATCAAAAAAGTGAACATTAAACCACAATGAGATACTATGACCACTACATGAGTATACAATGCCTAAAACAAAAAATGATAGGAAATATCAAGTGTTGGCAGGGAAGCAGAGTAGCCTAAACTCTCATTCATTGCTGGTGGGAATGTAATTTGATACAATACTTTTGAAAACTGTTCAGTGTTGTTATTAAAGATGAACATATGCATACCTTATTACCCAGCAATTCAACTCTTAGGCATATACTCAACTGAAGAGCATATGTATGTTCACAAAAATATGCATTAGAATATTTATTGCAGCACTATTTGAGATAGCTTATAAATTGGAAACTATACATAGTTGAATGGATAGATTAAAAGTTGAATTGATTAAAGAAAGTATTCTACAGCAATGGGAAAGAATGACTTATGCATAAATTAGATCTGTATGTATCAGCATGAGTAGGACTGAAAAACATAACCGGTGGAAAAAACAGGTTCCATGAATTTATACTCAATGATTCCAGTGCTGTACTGATTCCATTTATATGCATGGAAAGAAAACACAAAATGATACTTTTTTTTTTTACAAGTAAATGTAATAAAAGCATTTATACATCAAATTCATGACATTAGTTGTCTCCTGGAGGAAAATGAGGGGAATGGGGCTGTGAGTGGAACATAAACTTAGATTTTATTTGTAATGTTTCATTCTTAGAAATACAAGTAAATGTAATAAAAGCATTTATACATCAAATTCATGACATTAGTTGTCTCCTGGAGGAAAATGAGAGGAATGGGGCTGTGAGTGGAACATAAACTTAGATTTTATTTGTAATGTTTCATTCTTAGAAAAACTAAAGATCTGAAGCTTATACCGCCAAAAAAAATTATCATTTAGAAGGAGATTACATGGGTGTTTGTTAGTCTTTGTCCTATTCTTTCTTTTCATTTTCTGTTTTTCTCAAATATTTAAAAAATATAAATATAATATGATCTCAATTTTGTAAAAATAAAGAGAAAAAAAGGGAATCACACTTGTATATGGAAAAATATCAACATTGGTTATTCCTGGGGGAATGGCTAATAGGTAAAATTTTCACTCTAGACTTTTCTGTATATTCAGATTTTCTACTGTAAATACCTTAGAAAAAATCTGTGAAAAAATTTTGAAGCTTCATGCGTAATTCCTGACTCCTTTACTTAGATGCTACACATCTCCTTGTAGCACCCTCCCTATTTTTATCAGTGTGTTTATAGCCCACTTGCCTTTTACCTCCTGAGGATCTCTGCCCTCCTGCAGAGATACAAAAGGAGGGTATCCTTTTGTAAATCCCTCCATTAGGACCGGAAAATAGGTGCAATTAGTATGCAATTCCAGTCCCTGGTTTAAATAGATCATTTGCATGTCAGGGGAATTTCAATGAGGTATAAAGAATCTGAAAGTTTCCAAACCATTTTACCAAGGGAATGATAAATTACACGTTTGTTAATAACTTCAAAAGTCACACTTTCTCTCTAAATCAATTTGTAAGATGAAAAGGCTTCATTCCGGTCATTTAGTTCTGCTTGCACTCTGAAGGTTTAGTCAATATATATTATAAAGCAATGTTATATACAAAGGTTGTATTTTTACTTTCTTGACTTTGCCCTTAAGTAGCCTATCTAAAGTAGTGACTCCTCACTTTCTTTCTTTCTTTTTTTTTTTTTTTTTTTTTTGTGACCGGTAAGGGGATCGCAACCCTTGGCTTGGTGTCGCCCACACCGTGCTCAGCCAGTGAGTGAACCGGCCATCCCTATATAGGATCCAAACCCTGGGCGGCAGCACCGCTGCGCTCCCAGCACCACACTCTCCCAATTGAGCCATGGGGTCGGCCCGTGACCCCTCACTTTCAACAGTCACTTTATAATATGATCCTGTTTCTTTGTCTTTAATAATTATTATCATAAATAATCTTCTTGACTTATTGTTTTATTGTCTACTGTCTGTCTTCCTCCCCTAGAAAATAAGTATTTTTCACTATGGTATTCTCATAGTTTAGAATAATGACTGGTCACTCAAGAAGTGATCGAATATTCAATGAATGAATGATAGGCACTGTGCCAGATACTAGTATTAAAAAAATGAATAATATGAGTTTCTTCCCCTCAAGAAGTAAACTGCTTAGTAGAAAGGATGCATGTATTTTTTTAAAGTCTTATAATATAAGAAATAAGTACAAAATAAAGACATAGGAAGATATATAGAAAAAAAGGAGGAAGTTAAAAAAAAAAAAGAAAATGGCCCCATAGCTAAACACTGCCAGAGAACTTTCAATTACCAAATCCGTGTCAAGAATTGGTGATTCAGGGCCGGCCGGGTGGCGCACTGCTACAGTGCACCGCTTGGGAGTGCGGCAGCGCTCCCGCAGAGGGTTCGGATCCCACATACAGACCGGCCGCGACACCGAGGGTTGCAATCCGTTGCCGGTCACGAAAAAAGACAAAAAGGAAAAAAAAAAAAGAATTGGTGATTCAAAGATAAGTAACACATGATCATGGAGCTTTCAATGTGGAAGGGGACAAAACATTTATTTATTTCACTTTTTTTTTTTGTCTTTTTCTGTGTCCGGCAACGGATCGCAACCCTCAGTGTTGCCCCCACTCGAGCCTAAGATGTGATGGCCAGATCCATACTGGCAGCATGCCCATTACCACAAATTGTGATTATACCCTGTGTCCCCCACCCAATTATCCTCTCAATTATCCCCAACCTCCCTCCCCAACCCCCTTTCCCCACTCCACTTTGTATCCCTAGGTATGTTCTCTCCCTCTGCAAGTCTAACACACCACTGTGGTCTTTCTTTCCTTTCTTCTTTATCTCTTAGCTCACACAAATGAGAGAGTACATATGGTATTTATCCCTCTGTGCTTTGCTTATTTGACTCAACATAAGTTTCTCCAGGCTCATCCATGTTGTTGTAAATAGGAGAATTTCATTCTTTTTTATGGTAGAGTAGTATTCTATGGTGCATATATACCACAGTTTCCTTATCCAATCATCCATTGATGAATGTTTAGGTTGGTTCCATATCTTGGCTATTGTGAACAGAGCTGTGATGAACATGGGAGTGCAGGTATCCCTTTGACATGATGATTTCCATTGCTCTGGGTATATACCCAAAAATGGGGTTGCTGGATCACATGGAGGATCTATCTGTAGTTTGAGAAACCTCCATACTGTTTTCCATAGTGGTTGTACTAATTTACAGTCCCACCAAAAGCACAGGAGTGTTCCCTCTCTCTGCATCCTTGCCAGCATTTGATATTCTCATTGTTTTTGATTATAGCCAGTCTAACTGGGGTGAAATGATATCTCAATGTGGTTTTAATTTGCATTTTCCTGATGACTAGTGATGTTGAGCATTTTTTCATGTACCTATTGGCCATTTGTATGTCTTCCTTTGAAAAATGTCTATTCAGTTACTTTGCCCATTTTTTAATTGGGCTATTTGTTTTTTACTGTATAATTGCTTGAGCTCCTTGTATATTGTAGATATTAAACCCTTGTCAGATGCATAGTTAGCAAAAATTTTCTCCCACTCTATAGGTTGTTGCTTCACTCACTTGATTGTTTCCTTTGCTGTGCAGAAGCTTTTCAGTACTCTCAACAAATATGGTATAGAAGGAAAATATCTCAACATAATAAAAGCCATCTACGACAAGCCCACTGCCGGTATCATTCTGAATAGGGAAAAACTGAAGGCTTTTCCCTTAAGAACAGGAAACAGACAAGGATGCCTACTCTCACCACTTCTATTTAACACAGTACTAGAGGTACTAGCCAGAGCAATCAGGCAAGAGAAATAAATAAAGGACATAGAGATTGGAAAAGATGAAGTCAAACTGTCTCTGTTTGCCGATGACATGATAATATATATAGAAAAACCTAAGGCTCTCTCCAAAAACTCCTAGAGCTGGTTAATAGTTTCAGTAATGTTGCAGGATACAAAATAAATGCCCCCAAATCAGTTGTATTTATGTTCTCCAATAACGAGCTAAGAGAAAGAGAAATCAAGAAAGTAAGCCTATTTACAACAGTCACAAAAAAGCCAAACCAAACCAAAATGAATTTACCCAAGGAAGTGAAAGATCTCTACAATGAGAACTACAAACCACTATTGAAAGAAATTAAAGAAGACACAAAACAATGGAAAGACATTCCATGCTCTTCGACTGGAAGAATTAATATTGTGGAAATGTCTATATTACCCAAAGTGATCTACAGATTCAATGCAATCCCCATCAAAATACCAAAGACATTCTTCACAGAAATGGAAAAAACAATCTTAACATTCATATGGAACAACAAAAGACCCCAAATAGCCAAAGCAATCTTGAGCAAAAAATATAAAGCTGGAGGCATAATGCTACCTGACTTCGAACTATACTACAAAGCTATAGTAACCAAAACAGCATGGTACTGGCATAAAAATAGACACTTGGACCAGTGGAGCAGAATAAAGAACCCATAAATTACCCCTCAGGCTTACAGCCATCTGATATTTGACAAAGGGAACAAAAACATACATTGGGGAAAAGATTGCATCTTCAATAAATGGTGCTGGGAAACTTGGATATTCATAAGTAGAAGAATGAAACTAGACATGCACCTCTCACCATATACTAAAATCAACTCAAAATGGATTAAAGACTTAAGTATAAGACTTGAACCTGTAAAATTAATAAGGGAAAATATAGGTGAAACACTTCAGGAACTAGGTCTTGGCACAGAATTTATGAACATGATCCCAAAAGCACAAGCAACAAAAGAAAACATAAACAAATGGGACAAAACATTTAAACAGATATGTTCCTTAAAATATTCTATGTGTTATGATAATAACCTATTTACAGTGCTATGACAACAAAGGCAGTTTGACCCTGTGCAGGAACAGTTTTCTAGAGATGATACCTGAGCTGAATCTTACAGCATGTAAGAAATGGCTAACTGAAGAGATTACATCTTAACCTTATGACTCTTCCATCTGAAAACAGAATTCTCTCTCTATCCACAGCACCCTCCAGCTTATAAATGACCCTTTTCTTACCATTTACAGCCAAAATTTTTAAAATAAAAAATTTTTACTTCCTTGTAATCTCTATTTCCAAGGTGATTAATAACTTCATTAACACTAATTCAAAAGGTCACTATTGATTTACTTCTCTCTCTCAGTGTCTGTAATTTAAATTCACTTTGTTTTCCTCCTATTTCTCTGTCTATACCTTCATTGCCTTTTTAGGTTCCTCTTCCTCAGCCCATCTGTCCATATATATAT
>NW_007726117.1:0-15607 GCF_000696425.1 Galeopterus variegatus | reverse complement strand
ATATATATATCCTCTTTATTTATTGTTTTATTGTCTGTTGTCTGTTTTCTATATAAAATATGTATTATGTATATATACACATATACATATATACACACATACATATATACGTATACATACATACTTATATACACACACACACACATACATATATATCGAGAATTACTCAGTATTTGTATCAGGAGTATTTGCAGGTTATTTTTTGCAATGCTTCCAGCTTCACTTTTTGAGTATTTCTGCCTTATTTTTGAGTATTCACTAATTGTTTATGTTGCTCTTTTAGAGTTTTGCCAGATTTCACAATCAGGTTTATGGTGTTTATAAGTGGTTTACTCCCATTCAACAGCTACCTGTTGAACACCAGATATGTGTGAAACACTGAGTAGGGCACCAAGGGCAGGGGGTATAAAAAGGTATTCAAAATAAGAATGAATTCTTATCCTGAGTTTTAAAAATCTATAATGAAATATAAGCAGCACTGACATGTAACCAGTACATAAAGTTGAGCATACTGATTGTTTATAGTTGGTGCCTGCTTTGATTGGAGATAAGCCCAACTGTATCTGTTAACTTGGAAAACATATTTATTATGTTGGTTGGATTTTAATGTTTTCACCTGAAAAATGGGAATCATACTATCTATCTCATAGAATTAAAGTAAGGAATAAATAAGATAATGTTGCAAGAAATTAATAATGTAATAAATGGAAGACATCTCAAATCAAATATGCATATAACAGGCCAAAAAGCAAGACTCAACAAGTTTTATAAATCATTATTATTATACATACTACTATCTCTGACAATACCACAATTATTTTCTAAATTAATAACCTAAAATATACCCTATGAAATACTCTCATGCTTGTGGAAATTTAAAATCACATTGCAAATAACTCATTCAATTAAAGAAATCAGTGGAAACTCGAAAATACATAGAACTAGACTATAACAATAGTACATGTAAAAATACTGGTAGCAACACAGCTGGAGCCAAATTTAAGGGAAATGTATAGTTCTAAATGCATACAATAGAAAAGAAGATTGAAAAATAATGAGCTTAGCATCCAAATAACAAGTTGAAAACAACCAGCAAAATAAACCCAAAGAAAGTAGAGGAAGAAAATAATAAAGAACAGAAATTAATGAAATAAAAATTAAGATTCTTGGTAAATACTAATAAAATTAACAACACTTTAGTGGATTAACCAAATGAAAAAAATAGAAAGCATAGGTAAGCAATATTAAAAACGAAGAAAGAACATAATTACAGATACAGCTGAGATTAAAATAAGACAATACTTTCATCAAATTTATGTTAATGTATTTTAAAATTTATACAAAATGATATATACCTAAAAAGTCACTTATGAAAAGTGACTCGAGAACTAATAGAATACCTAAATGAACATGTATCCATTAAAATGAACCATCAGTTACAAAATTTCCCCCAAACAAAACAGCAGTCCCCAATAACTGTACAATTTCTACTGTATACCCATGATTCAAGTATTTCTTATCTTATACAAGATCTTCCAGAGAACAGAAAGAGATTGCTGGCTATTTGTCCAAATACATTGTCCTCTTCTTCCGAGGCAAAAAGCTATATTACACGTCCCAGCGTCTCATACCATTAGGTGAAGCCATGTGACTGAGTTCTAACCAATGGAATTTGAGTGGAAGTGATGTCATAAAAACCTCCTAAGCATTTTTCTCCATGCTCTTTCCTCTTCCAGGAAACCCTGGAAGCCATGTGTTGATGTCATCACCCTCAATCAACTGGATCTAACTGATATTTATTGAAAATTCAACCCAACAACAGCAAAATGCATATTCTATATTCTTTTCAAGTGCACATGGTACATTCTCTAATACAGAGAAATAGTTGAAAACTATTATAACTTATAAATAGCACATTTTCAAATAATCTGTCATAGGAACTACATAGATTTCCTATTAAAAAAAAAAATATTTCGCTAATCCTGAATCTTTACTTCTTATTATATTTTTTAATGTGCTCTAGCTGTAAGACCTTGTTGCAAGTTGTGTTACATTCCTGACATAAAGAACATTACATGCCTTAAAGCTAATGTCCTGTCCTTACCATCACAAACCAGAAAAAACAGTTTAATATCAAGTATGTCAAAATCAGTATTTCTATGTATTGAAAACTTTCTAAATGCATAATGCTAAGTAATTTCATTTATTAGATCTGAGTTTTCAGTTTTCTGTGGGTAAATTTTATAGCTAACTCATCCTAAAGGGTCTATCTGGACATGACATTAAAAATCATATGGGCAGAAATGATAGTCAAGTCTTTTATGATTGATGCCAAGTGGTAACAATAATTCTTTACCAAAAAAAGTTCAGGTGAAAATAATCTGTTCCATGTTCAATAACAAAAACAGCAATTGCAACAAACAGAAACTCCTTTTTTACTTAAAAAACAAAAGAAAATGTAGTCATCATTATAGATGTTCTTGGGACTCATCTTTTTTCAAAGGCCAGCCTTTGTGGGAAAAGAAATCAGACTTTAAGGCAGAAGTTCTGAGTTGAACTCTGGTTCTGCCTCTTAACATCTACCTCACGGGGTTGTTGGAAAGATTACATGAGCTAATAAAAATGAAAAAACATACAAAGCTGGAAAGAGTTATTAAATATGTTATTATTAATCTGGTGAAAATAAAAGTCAATCTCCTTAATTCTCAAAATAGATCATCTACTTTACTATCTATATATGTGCCATATAAAATATACTGATTTTTCTTCAAAAAGTAATTGATGATATTGTATCCTTGTCAGATAGTTATCTTGAACTGGTTGCTATCTGGCTCCTCAAAGTCAGTACAGATGAATGAAATTTGAAATGGTAAAGATATAATAAGCAAATATTACTTACATTAAGTGACACTACCAGAAAGTATATCTAAGCCACGATAATAGTATTTAGTATTTCTATAGAATTCCTTTAATTTAATAAAATATATTTTAATATTATATTTATCTTTTAGCAAGTATCTAATAAAGAAATGATTATTTAGGGAATAATCATCTAAACATCAACTATATTATTATATTTTTAAATTTTTTTAATTAAAAAATTTTTTTTGAAACATAATTGATTGTACATATCTGTGGGGTACAGCATTGAATATCAATACCTGTGTGCAATATGTGATGCTCCAATCAGGATAACCAGTATATTCAACCTTACACATTGTAATCATTTTTCCTCACTATGTAATTCTAAATGTTCCTTATATTCCATACTTCTTTGCCTTCCATACCAGAAAGTTCAAAGTTAAAATTCATGCTTGATTGCTTGATTATGGAAATTATTTTAACTCAAACCTTATTTTATTTATATTGATTGATTGATTGGCAGTTGGCCAGTACAGAGATAGAATCCTGGACCTGGGTGTTATCAGTTTGTTTGTGTGTGTGTTTGTTTTGGTGGCTGGCCAGTACGGGGATCAAATCCCTTGTGGTGTTATCAACACCATACTAACCAACCGAGCTACCCAGCCAGCCCTCAAATTTTAAAATTTTGACTTTTCCATTACTCCTTCCAGTTTTCATTTTTAATATCTTTATCAGTTCTATTTATATGACTTTTACTGAAAGTTACTTTAAATTGTTTGTGAAAGCAGGGAAGACACACATTTCTAAAATTCTCTGAAACTTTGTTGGTACTTCAAGGAAAAGAGCCACATTTTATTTACTTTAATGTCTCTTGACACTTATAAATTTATCTTTAAATAAATCTAGCTTGCTGCCCGGCACACAGTAGGGATTTAACTGTGAAGGGTTCATACTTGCATTCGAACACTCACTACATAATGGAAGTGAAACTCACGAATTCCACAAATATTTACTGTGTGCCTACTATGTGCCAGCACTGTTCTAGAAGCCAGCAGTAATGTGGTAAATAAGACAAGGGTCCTGGGGCTCATAATTTAGTAGGAGGGGACAAATAACAAACACACAAGCAAAATAAGATACTTTCAGAGACTGATAAAGTTCTTCAAGAAATCACCTAATCACCAGATGGAAATTGCAAATAATACCTCAAGAGAATGTGTATTCTCATACTATCATCCATAGAAAGATATCAATTGTCAATTTGAAAGACACATTGCCTATATTTGTCAGTGATTCAATCATTGTTGGCATTTGTTTTATAGTACTTGGGAGTCTTGTTTAAGGATGTAGAAGTAAATGTTAAACATTATGATACCACTAGAGAATAAAAGAAGTCTGCTGACCTTCTCCAAAGCATTCTTCCAATTTTATCTCTCAAATTTACTCTGAATTTACCTACATTCTCTTCATTGTAACCTTTTTTCCACAAGATGAGAAGGTCATGGGCCAAAACATAAATGTGCATTCCTGCCTAGTATAAGTACTTAAGTATTAGTTTCCCTGACTTGAATTAGGAAGATGTAATGTCACTAACGCCATTGTTTGCTTTTCTTTTTGCAGTTGCAGCATCCTCTGGTGGGCATTAATTTACTTTATAGATTTTGAGAAAAGCTTTTATAGCTTTGACACAGGAATAAAATGCATAGCAGTTCATTATTTTAATTAGGTTATCAACCTCTCAAAGCACCATGCTGGTGCTTATCCTCAGATTTAAGTAAATGTCTGAGAGAAACTCAATTATATAAATATAAATAATACTGATGCTACCGCTAATAAATTGTAATATGCTATTCTGAAAAACCTTCAATTCAAATTTTAAGAGGAGGACATTAGTAAGATGGTCTAATAGAAGCCCCTGTGCTTGTTCCCCCCGCAAAGACAACAAATAAACAACTATATTTCGATGAAAATAACTAAAGGAGAAAATAGGAATACATCAAAGGAGTAGCGGAAACCCTATAGAGCACAGAAACCCAGGATGGCCACACAGAGAAGGGAAAGTAAAACCTCACCTCTGCTATCCCATCCCCCAGTTGAGGCCATCTCAGAACCAGGAGAGATTTCTTCCGGTGAAGAAAAGATAAGTAGAGGAACCCAGCAACCCCATCACCACCGTGGCCACCTACAATCTTTGTCACTGGGGACTCCTGCAGCACTCATAGGCACTAAGACCAGCTAAGGGAACTTCCCAGAGTCTACACAGCTATGCTCTCCCCTCCCCCCCCCAGAAGGAGCTAGTGCTGTGCCCTGCCCCCTGTGGCCCATGCTGCTACTATGCTGCACTATCTTGAAACTGGAACCACTGATAGAGTGCCTTCTACTCTGGGGGTGAGTAGAAAATGCACCCTTCCATCACTGAGGCTTTGTTTTACTTGCACCACCTCCACCTGGTGGCCCATCATCTCTGAGCAAGCTGCTGCTACACCTTACTCCATGGGGCCAAACTGCTGTGCCCTACCCCTCACGGCCACTGCTGTACTTTGCCCCCCAGCACAACAGTGGAAGCAGTGGCACCCCACCTTCTGATTAAATGGTGCCTTGGCCATCCAGAGCAGTCATATTCCCTGGCACCGGAACTGAAGTGACACCTCCTGGAAATCTGATGCATTGGTTGCCCGGAGCAGTCCTGATCCCTGGTGCGGGAGCTGAAGTAATGCCCTATTTCACAGCATTATTGATGCCTGGGCTAAGCCAAGCAGCCATGACTGCCAGGGCTGAGCCGACATGGCAGCCCATGTTCTAGGGAAACAGTACTGGCTGAGCTGGAACACCCAGTCCTCCAAGCTGAACAACTGTAGCACCCTGCTTCCCTGGAACTGGACTAGCCCTCCAGAGTCTAAGCTGCTGAGGCACTCAGCCTTCCCAGGGAGTGGAGTTATTGCTCTGCACAGGTCCCTGCCTCCCAGGGCCAAAATGACAACTGCACTTTGCCATTCATGAGTCCTTACTACCACTGCACTTGTCCTTATAGAGCCTGGGATACTACCATGTCCCACCATCTGAGGGTCCAGAGTCATCACTATATGATGCCTCACATCCCTGGGGATGTGAGTTGCCACTGTTCCCTATAGTCTCTGGTTCCAAAATTGCAGCTGTGCCATGCACCCCGGAGTCCAAACCTCTGGAGCATCCTTTCTTCCCTAGAGGTGGACCAGTGCTGTGCCCTGTCCTCCAGGATCAGAGTCACAGCTATAACTCAGCCCCCTAGTCTCAAGCCTCAGAGTCACAGAGCCCAGCTTTGTAAGCAATCTGAATCTACCCATGCCTTAGAGAGGGACCTGCACCCAAAGCCCCAGGTGCCACAGTAAGTTAGCCAAGGACCCCAGCTCCACAGCTCCTCTGAGCAACTGCAACCTGGAACCAAACACTACTGCAGCTGCTTGTGGTCTATATCAGACCCCAGCCAAGAGGGATCCCCTCATCTAAGACTGCCCATTGTGTGGAAAACAAGAACAGGAGGACCCCAAAAGTCCTTGGCACTGAGGACACTAAACAGCACACACTGCTGCTGCCACTGCCACAAACTCCTGCACCCTAGGCCACTGAGGCACCCAAAGTTATCACTGATGTTAATCACAGCTGAAGAAATTGCATGGAGACTATACCACTGCATCCACTTGGAGCCAGAGCCACTGTACTCTTATCAACCAGCACCCTCAGACCTATCTGTGGGTGAAAGTCTTTCCCTAGACCACTCTGTAAAGTTTGGAAGCAGTGACAGTTTCTCCAGATGTACAGACATCAACACAGGGACACAAGAAACTTGAAAATGCAAGGAAACATGACATCACCAAAGGAATACTATAATTGTCCAATAGCTGACCCGAGCAAAATGAAAATTTATGAATTACCTGAAAAGGAATTCAAAATAATGATCTTAAAAGAAATTCAGTGAGATACAAAAGATTAGATATAGATAATTTAATGAAATGAGAAAAACAATTCATGTTATGAATTAGAAATTCATCAAAGAGATATTACTTTTAAAAAATGTTAGAAAATACAATTGAGAGCTTCAATAGCAGACTAGATCAAGCAGCAAAAGGAATCTCAACTTAAAGACAGGTCTTTTGAAATAACCCAGTCAAAGGAGAAGAAAATGAATGAAGAAGAGTGAAGAAAGCCCATAGGATCCTGGGACACCACTAAGCAAGGAAATATCTGCATTTTAGAAATTTCAAAGGGAGAAGAGACAAAGGAAGGCATAGAAAGGTTACTTAATAAAATAACTGCTGAAAACTTCCCAAGTCTTCAAAGAAATATGAACATCCAGATCTAAGAAGCTCAAAGGCCCACAAACAGGTTCAACCCAAAGAGGTCCACAAAAAGGCATGTCATAATCAAAATGCCAAAAGGTAAGCACAAAGAAAGAATTTTAAAAGCAGCAAGGGAAAAGCATCAACTGACATACAAAGTAATCTCAGTTAGACTATTCAGTGGATTTCCCAGCAGAAAGGTTGTAGGCCAAGAGAGAATAGGATGATATATTCAAAGTGCTGAAAGAAAAAAACTTGCCAGCCAAGAATACCCAGCAAAGCAGTTCTTCAGAATGAAGAAGTAATAAAGCAGAAAAACTTTCTAGACAGGCAAAAAATGAAGAAATTCATTACCTCTAGGTCTGTCTTTCAAGAAATGCTTAAGAGAATTCTTTCATTGGAAATAAAATGACAATAGTTACTATCATGAAAACATATGAAAGTATAACACTCTCTGGTAAAGGTAAATTCATAGTCAAATTCAGAATACTCCGTTACTATAATGGTGGTGTGTAAATATTTCAAATCTCTAGTATGAAGGTTAAAAGTCAAAATGGTAAAAAATAACTATATGTAAAGATAAGTTGTATAGGAATACACAATATAAAGAGATGTAAATCATGACAACAAAAATAGATCTTGTGAGGGAAGGGTAAAAGTCTAGAGTATTTGTGTGCAACTAAAGTTAAGTTGTTATCAGCTTAAAATAGTATATTATTACTATAAAAAGTTTTATGTAAGCCCCATGGTAAACACATAGCACAAAACAATAGTATATACACAAACAATAAAGAGCAAGAAATCAAAGCTTAGCAGTACAGAAAATTACCAAATCACATTGGTAGACAACAAGAGAGGAAAAGAACAAAGAATTTACAAAACAATCATAAAACAATTAACAAAATGGCAGCAGTAAGTCCTTTCTTATTAATAATAAAGTTGAATGTAAATGGAATAAACTCTTCAATCAAAATACACAGAGTGACTGGGTGGATAAAAAACAAGTTCCAACTATTTTTTCCTACGGAGATCCTTTTTAGCTTTAAAGACACACACAGCCTAAAAATGAAGGAATGTAAGATGATATTCCATGCAAATAGTAGCCAAAGAAAACAGGGTGGCTACACTTATATCACATAAAATAGACTTCAAGCCAAAAATTGTTACAAGAGACAAAGTCATTATTTAATGGTAAAGGGGTCAATTCATCATAGGACATATGATTGTAAATATATATGCACCTAACATTAGAGCATCTAAGTGTATTAAGCAAATATTAATGGAGAGAGCCAGGAGCAGGGAGTGTGGTCCCAGCTGGCAGAGGTTCAGCAAGGTATGATTGCTGGCTGTCAGACTAACCTGAGCAAAGCATGTGGCAGGCTCCCCTCAGTGCTGTGGGGAATATGTGGGCAGCCATCGTAGTTGTCTTTAGTTGCCAGCATGCAAGGGTCATGGCCCTTGGCAGATCAGAGTGAGAGGGTGAAGAAGGTACCCTTCAACTTTGACCCAGTGCCTCTGGAGTTCCTGGTGTGTCTGCACTTCAAGAAGCTGCTCAGAAAAGAAGCATCAACAAATGAATCGATTAATGAAGAATTGGGAATAGCTTATCCAATTGTTGATGGGATTCCTAGTATGATATCACAGGCAGCTAAGATGACCCATTAAAGTGAGAAGCAAGAAAAGCAAGAAGAAATGGATCAATTGGGAGAGTGTGGTGTTGGTAATGCCAAGGTCACAGGTTCGGATCCCTATCAAAATTCCAATGGCATTCTTCATAAAAATAGAAAAAGAAATCCTAAAATTCGTATGATATCACAGGCAGCTAAGATGACCCATTAAAGTGAGAAGCAAGAAAAGCAAGAAGAAATGGATCACTTGGGAGACTGTGGTGTTGGTAATGCCAAGGTCACAGGTTTGGATCCCTATCAAAATTCCAATGGCATTCTTCATAAAAATAGAAAAAGAAATCCTAAAATTCAAATTGAACAACAAAAAGCCCTGAATAGCCACAGAAATACCAAGAAGAAAAACAAAGTTGGAGCCATCACACTTCCTGATTTAAAATTATATCACAAAGCTATAATAATCAAAGCAGTATGGTACTGGCATAAAAACAGAAACATAGGCCAATGGAACAGAATAAAATGCCCAGAAATAAGTCCAAACATATGCAGTCAACTCATTTTGACAAGGGCACTAAGAGGACATGATGTGGAAAGGACAGTCTCCTCAATAAATGGTGTTGGGAAAACTGATTTTCCACATGCAAAAGAATAAAATTGGACCCTTATCTTACACCATACACAAAACTAACTCAAAGTGGATAAAGACCCCATTGTAAGACCAGAAACCAGAGAACATAGAGGGAAAGAGCCTTGACATTGGCCTTGGCAATGATTTTTTGGATATTAAACTGAAAGCTCTGACTACAAAGAAAAAATAAATTAATGGTGCTGCATCAAACTAAAAAGCTTCTGTACAGCAAAGGAAACAATCAACAAAATGAAAAGGCAACCTGCAGACTGGGAAAAAATATTTGCAAACCACATGTCTAGTAAAGGGTTAATATCCAAAAATTATTTTTAAAATTCTTATAATTCAGTACCAGAAAAATAAATAACCTGATTTAAAAATGGACAAAGGACCTGAATAGACATCTCTACAAAGAAGACAGAAAAATGGCCAACATTTATGTGAAAAGGTGCTCAATCTTACTAATCATCAAGGAAATGCAAATTAGAACCACTATAAGATATCACCTCATACCCATTAGGATGGCTATTACCAAAAAGACAAGAGATAAATTAATGTTGGTGAGGGTGTGGAGAAAAGGAGAACCCTTGTACACTGCTGGTGGGAATGTAGATTGGTACAGCCATTATGAAAACAGTAGGGAGGTTCCTAAAGAAATAAAAATAGAACTGCCATGTGACCCAGCAATCCCTTTTCTGGGCATATACCTAAAGGAGAGGAAACTACCACCTCATAAAGATATCTGCACTCCTGTATTCATTATGGCATTATTCACAACAGCCAAGATATGGAAACAACCTACATGTCCATTGATGAATGGATAAAGAAAATGTGGTGTATATATACTGGAATGTTATTTTGTCTTTACAAAGGAGATCCTGCCATTTGCTACAACACGGATGGACTGGAGGACATTACGCTAAGTGAAATAAGCCACACACAAATATTTCAGGATCTCATTTATATGTAGAATCTTTAAAAAAAGAAAAGTCAAATATTATATTAGTTTGTTTCTGTTGCTTATAACAAAATACTTGAAACTGGGTGATTTGTAAAGAAAACAAAATTTATTACTTATAGTTTCTGAGGCTGGGAAGTTCAAAGTCCATCTGGTGGTGGTGACAGTGACCCAGGGGTCTCACATTGCAGGATGATGGAAGCAGAGAGAGCAGAGAGAGAGCTTCTCATTCACTCTCTTTTAAAAGCCCTCAGAACCACACCCCTGACCACCATTATTAACCCATTCACTACAGCACAGTCCTACAATCAAATCACCTCTTCAAGGCTCCATCTTTCAATTACCATAATAGGATTTCCCACCCTCTTAACAGTCACAGTGGGAGCCAAGTTTCTAATACATAAAACTTGGGGGGCATAATTCAATCTTCAGTGAGTTTTGGGGGATATAAGTCCATCCACTACAAAAATACAGAGAGAGAATAAAATTGTGGTTACCAAGTGTAGTGGATGGAATTATGTCCCCTCAAAACTCACTGGAAGTTGAATTGTGTCCCCCAAGTTTTATGTAGGACCGTGCTGTAGTGAATGGATTAAAAATGGTGGTCAGGGGCGTGGTTCTGAGGGCTTTAAAAGAAGAGGAGAGTCTCTCTTGCGCTCTCTCTGCTCTCTCTGCTTCCACTATCTTGCAATGTGAGACCCCTGGGTCACTGTTGCCACCACCAGATGGACTTTGGACTTCCCAACCTCAGAAACTATAAGCAATAAATTTCATTTTTCTTAATAAATCACCCGGTTCAGTGTACTTCGTTATAAGCAACAAAAATGGACTAATACACCAGGAGTGGGGGATGGGACTTGGGGGGAGGAAACAGGGAGATATAGGTCAGAGAATCCAAAGTAGAATGAACAAACCTAGAGAGCTAATGTACAACATGAAGACTGTATTTAATAAAATTGTATTGTTTGGAGATTTTTATTAAATAAGTAGATTTTAGCTGCTCTTGTCACACAGAAAAGTAAGTACATGAGATGATAGACATATTAATTTACCTTTCTATAACAACCATTTTACTATCTATATGTATCACATAACTTCATGTTGTAAACCTCAAATACACACAATAAAATTTTTAAAAAAATTTTAAGAACAAAACAAAATTTTTGTGCAGTTTAAATTATCTAATTGTGTATATCCTTTCGTACATTTTGACTTCTGTCACATTTACATTTATTATCCATTCAGAAAATTAAAAAAACACAATTAAAAAAATTTTAAGAACAAAACAAAATTTTCGTGCAGTTTAAATTATCTAATTGTGTATATCCTTTTGTACATTTTGACTTCTGTCACATTTACATTTATTATCCATTCAGAAAATTAAAAAAACACAACTGGAAAAAGTTATTTAAGTATACTTTTTATCCAAAGAGACAAATTATTATTTTGTTTCTAGCGAGTAATACAAAATTGATGAAATAAAATACTGTAATTTATAAAACAAGTAACAAAGATCCTTAGATCATATAGGATGATTTACAACCCATCACATAAATAGGTATTTATAGTATATAATAGACCAAATAAGAAAAAGCTAAAGATTAGTGCTATTTTATTTCTGAAATACATTCCCTTCTAGTTATGATGTTGCTGCTGCCCAAGGAAAACTGTAATAAATGAAAGGGTCTTAAGAAACCAAGAAAGACAAAGCCATGACCATGTGGTTAATCAGCAGCCTCAAAGCCCTGAGTTTCCAATATCAGAGATAGGGACTGTTAGTCAGGAAAGTAAATTACACATGGCTGCCACATCTTGAATATTTATTATACCAAAGAAATGGAAAGGAGATGGAATCTTAATGGTTGCATAAGACAAGAGTAAGTAGAAAGAAGCAGCAATCAAATGCTCATGAACTAAGAAAGGGACTCTAAATTGCCCACGTTCTTACCAGAGGAGCAATTACAGTTGCTGTCTGGACACAGAGAACAAATCTTCAAGCATAAGTGCTTAGCCAGCCTAGAAGAGAGTCACCAGAACATTCTTAGGCTACTTCAAGATCTCTTGAACAGCTGCTACTGTTTGACCATTTCAACTTTGTGAATCTTTCCTATCCCAAATTAACACTTTATCTAAGATTATTGATACACTTAGAAACTCACTTTATCTAAAATTATTATTGTACTCTTATTGCCACGTAAACTGTGACTGTTTATCTTCTGAAGGAATGCTTCCATGGTGAACCCAGTGAATTGACTGAACTCCAACTTCCACAACATCAATAAAATATTATCCCTGTGGTACTCTTATTTTTTTCTTCCAATCCTTTCTAATCCTGATAAGAGACTCAAATGAAGTAAGCAATTATGTTATTTAATCTCATTGTACATTCTGCAATGATCAAATATATGAATATAAATTAACTTAACCTCCTAAAAACTGGCAAAAGAACAAAAGGGAAAAAATTACACAGACTAATCCGTTCCATAACCAACCAAAACTTTCAAGCCTCACAGAATCAGATAAATATGATCAGCAAGTCTTATTGCAAGCAATCTTATAGGTGTCTGTATACATTTAAAATGTTTTATATAATCCCATTGACTTGAAACCACATATGTAAAAGGCAAGAGATTTTCTTATATTCAGTGCTGTAATGTTTTTTATAAAATGCTATCTTGACTCAGTTTTGAGGTTCTGGCTAGAGGCTGGTCAATCCAGCAGCCAGTTAAGTCCATACCTCCAACTGCCTCCCTTATTAGGGTTTCAGAGTCTGGGCCACTATATACTCATGCAGGGTCAGGTATAAGACAATGAGGGACAGCCCCTATGTCCCAGACTTCACTGAAATTACTTAAATTAGCCAGTCCTAAACTTGCTTACCTGTTTCACCCATTCCTTCCCTCCAAAATTCATGTTGAAACCTAATCTCCACCATTGTGGTATTAAGAGGTGGTGCCTTTCAGGAATTGATTAGTGAGATTAGTGTCCTTATAAAAAAAAGCTTAAACGGAGCTCCCTGGCCACTTCTGCTATGTAAGAACACAGCAACAAGGTGCCATCTTGGAGAGACAGAGTGAGCCCTCACAAGACACCAGCTCTGTGGAAATCTTGATCTTGGATTTCCCAGCTTCCAGAACGTTGAGCAATAAACTTTTATTGTTTACAAATTATCCAGTCTAAGGTATTTCATGATAGCTGCTTGAATGGATTGAGACAAGAACTAACTGAAACCTAACACAAAAGTAAGCACAGATGAAGAAAAACACTTTCCTTAATTGCTATCATCATTTGTGGTACACCAAAAACTTTTGGCATTGAGAGATGACTGTATGAAGATTATGCAAAAGTTGACCTAAATGCAAGATAAGTTGACGTGTTATATATGTCACACTAGAAAATGTTGAATTAAACAATTTAATAAATAGAACCGCCACCATAGTTACAGTTACAATAATGGATTTTTTTGTGGTCATCCTGTGATCTCCATCAGGAAATGAAAAAGAACACTAGATTTTAACTTTATTGCTGTTAGAGATAAATTATTTTGGGAGGTGGCAGCAAGCCAGGACAGGGATTAAACCCTGGACCTTGGTGTTACTAGTACCATGCTCTAACCAACTGAGCTAACTGGTCAGCCCTTGATTCTAACTTTAAATAGATAATTAGCCAGGACCTGAGCTGGGGTTACTTTTTAAATATACTGTTTTCACAAGTATCCTGTCATTTCTACTAGAAGTGAATCACAACAAAGGCAGTCTGAGAAACACTAAGTAGGGCTGGTAACATACTCACCCAATGGTTGATGTTGACGTTTTCCATTTTATCCCCAAAGAAGAGCTCCAAAACCATTACAACTGGAAAGGGAAAAAGATTTAGCCATTATCTTTTCAATGTTTCTATTAATAATATTCCAGTGCAGTTCTACCTTATCTTTGATGTAGAATTACTCTAAGGTTGACAGTAAATTGGGGTTTATCTCCTACTTAGAGTTGTATGTGCCTATACTAGACAGTAAATTGGGGTTTATCTCCTACTTAGAGTTGTATGTGCCTATACTAGACTAAGTTTTCATCATAAAATAATTTTAGCCAAACTAAGAAAAAGCTTCTGTTTACTGCATATACTTTCTCTCCCTTCAGCATTTTTTAAAACTTTTTTTCTGGCAGCTGGCTGGTAGGGGGCTCAGAACCCGTGACTGTGGTGTAATAACACTGCACTCTAACCAACTGAGCTAACCAGCCAGCCCTCCCCTCACCATTTTAAAGCCTTAGATAAAGTTTATCCTGATTTCAGCCATACTCCAAAGCCTTCAAACTTGGTCATTACATTGTTAGTTTTTGTCACCCCATTAATTAATCTCTTTCATTTATGAAGTTTATCTGGATATAACACTTAAACATTGTTTCTTAAACATTATGAAATGAAACCAAAATGTTTTAATAGATTCCAAAAAATTTTCAATACTAAATTTTTAAAAATTGTGTTAATTCGAATGACTTAAATTCAGTCAAAATGTAAAATCTTCCAATTTTCCGGCTTTTATATTTTGTTACAAATTCCACTAAAATTCTGACCATCCCATCCAGATCTGGTGGGTTAAGAATAAGGAATGATCAGACTGAGCCCGTGGTGCACTTGGGAGAGTGCAGCGCTGGGAGCGCAGCAGCGCTCCCACCGCGGGTTGGGATCCTATATAGGGATGACCGGTGCGCTCACTGCGCTCACTGGCTGAGTGCGGTGCGGCCAGTCTCAAAAAGGACAAAAAAAAAAAACCCTTAGATAAAGTTTATCCTGATTTCAGCCATACTCCAAAGCCTTCAAACTTGGTCATTGCATTGTTAGTTTTTGTCACCCCATTAATTAATCTCTTTCATTTATGAAGTTTATCTGGATATAACACTTAAACGTTGTTTCTTAAACATTATGAAATGAAACCAAAATGTTTTAATAGATACCAAAAAATTTTCAATACTAAATTTTTAAAAATTGTGTTAATTCGAATGACTTAAATTCAGTCAAAATGTAAAAATCTTCCAATTTTCCGGCTTTTATATTTTGTTACAAATTCCACTAAAATTCTGACCATCCCATCCAGATCTGGTGGGTTAAGAATAAGGAATGATCAAAACTTCCACAGATCATTAACCACAAAATCTTAAAGATAATTAAATATTTCAGAAGTTTTCTACTTGTACCCTATCACAAAATTATTGTTTCA
>NW_007726116.1:1948031-1981105 GCF_000696425.1 Galeopterus variegatus | reverse complement strand
AAAAAAAAAAAAAAAAAAAAAAAAAAAAAAAAAAAAAAAAATTAAAAAAAAAAAAAAAAAAAAAAAAAAAAAGAAAAATACAGATTAGTTTCTTATTCTTTTAGAGCTTCCATTATAGTTGCAGGGAAGTTAGGAGATAAAACTGGGGACAGATAATAAACAAGTACACAAATAAAAACATAATTAGTAAGATTTTAGATTATGATAACTCTTACCAAGATGGTAATAGAGAGACTATCTTTTTAATAGGGAATATTTTAGACAGGGTGGTCAAAAAAGACCTCTCTGAGAAGGTGATGTTTGCAGCTGAAATCTGAAGGATGATGAAGAATCAACCAGGTTAAAATGCAGCGGAGAGTGTTCCTGAAAGAGGTTTAAAAAAAAAAAAAAGCCCTGAGGTCAAGAAAGAACTTGACTTTGTGTGAGGAACAAAAGGAGACCAGTGCTGCCTGACTAAGGTGCTTGTAGGGGGACAGGTGTGTTATGGATTGAGATCAGAGAGGCAAGAGCCCAACGTTGTAGGCTATAGTATGAGGCTTGAATTTTATTTAAGGTAAAATGGGAGGTCATTGCAATATTGTAAGCAGGACAGTGATGTGATGTAATGTTATGTTTTTAAAAAATCACACTGTTTTCTACAGGAGAAGGCCAGATGTAGATGCAGGAAGGCCACACAGGGGCTACTGCAACCTTCTAGGAAAGAGATACTGGTGGCTTTGTCTAGGGTGGCAGCAGTAGAGATGGAGAGTACATATTCAAGACATATTCTGTTGGTATAACCTACAGAAGTTGCTGAAGGATTGAATGTGGGTGGATATTAGGATGAATGTCTAAATTTTTGGCCTGAGTTAAGTGGATATTGTCATTTACTGAGAGAGGGAGGATTGGAGCATAATCAGGAGGAGGATTGGGAGGTAAACTAAAAGTTCTGTTTAGCTAAGTCTAATGTTCATAGTAGACATCAAAATTAAGATATCAAGGCAGTATTGGGAGCTCTAAGTAGATGTTAAGCCTGGAGGTAAAACAAGTAGTCATTAGCAAATAGATAAATATTTAAAGCCTTGAGAGTAGATGAGGTCATCTGGGGAATGTCTGTACATGGTAAGAAGGGAGCCCCGGTCTGAGCCCCTGGTCGCTCCACAATTTGGAGGCTGAGTAGAAGAGAAGTTATAGCCGAGGATTGAGAATGAGTGACCAATGAAGTAAGAAAAAAGCAGAAGAGTTTGGAATGCTAGAAGCCAAGAGAAGAAAGAGAGTTAAGAAGGAGGAATGGTGAAACATGTTGACTGCTACTAACAGGTGGACAAGATTAGAAGACAGATGTTTTCATTGACTTTGGCACAGAGTAGGTTATTGGTGAATTGAAAAGAGCAAATTAGTGGAGCTAGAAGCTAAATAGCAAAGGATTGAAGACGGAATGAATGTGAGGTGGAGAAGTAGAGCAGCTACGTGTAGAGAGTGGTAAAAGCAAACAAGGAACAAACTGATGGGTAGATGGTAAGAAGATGGTCGCTCATGTAGGTCAGGGGGATTGCTTTTTTAAGAATAAGAGGCTCTAAAGCATGTTGTATGATGACAGAGATAATTCAGAGAGGGAGAGAGAGAGAGAGGAAAGGAGGGAGGAAGGAGGAGGAGGAAGAAGGAGGAAAAGGAGATGGAGAAGAGAGGAAGAGGGGGAGGAGTGCAGGTGCCCAGTGCTTGAGAACTGTGGAATTCTGAGCACCAGCAGGAAAGAAAGCATTGGCTTTGACCTCGATGCATGGTTAGGATTGGTGAGGGCAGAAAGAAGCGTGAACACCTTTAGTAAAGGTGCTCATGTGTTAGTTATGATGACATCTTGGTGCAAAAAACTAGTAGAATAAATTATTTGAAGCCATGACTGTATTAGGGAAATAGTAGAACTAAGAATTTTTCAATAAGAAAATGCCTGATTCAGTTGGAGAGCTGGAAGAGAATTGTGCTCAGTGCAGGAGCTGATCCTATCACCGCCTGATAGGTGTCCACTCAGCCTCTGTTCAAAGGGGAGAGCAGATTGCAGGGACACTAATATCTGAGTCAGCTTTGAGACTTCATTATTGAGGCCATGAGAATCAGGGTAGATTGTAGAGTGGGGAGGGATTTGGTGAAAACAGTATTTTAAGCAGCTTTGCAAGGAGGAAGCATCTAGGAAGACTAGAGCAGGGAGGCCCTGGAAGTAGAGAGGCCAGGTGGGAAGGCTGTGGGAGGGCTGAGGTCAACAAGGGTGGCAGCCTTGGGATAGCAGAGGAAGGGAGGCAACATGGCAGATGACATTAAAGGTCATAAGAGGAATCATTTAAGACTGTTGGTATCTAGGAGGAAGCATTAGAGGGGGTGAGGGTAAAACGTGAGCCTGGGAGGATGGTGCTGTGAACAGAACTAGAGAAGTTGCGAACAGAACAGAGTAAGTTAGAGATACGGAACTTGAACTTTGAGAATGATTTTCATATAAGTGTTTTCTGAGCCAGTGAGAATAGATGAATTTGTAAAGAGGAAGTACAGAGCAAGAAGAGCAGGGCATGAAGGAGGAAGAGAAATGAATGAGGGAGACAGAGAAAAGCAGTGGATTAGAAAACAGAGCTTCAAGAAGGTGGCCTTTGGTCAAATGCCACAAAGAGAGGTAATTGGGCTGAGATAGAAGATCATCACGTAATGCTACATCAGCTGGATTGCATGTGCTTTCATAATGTTTCATTCCATTTACAAGTTTTAGATCCTTTCAGTAATTCTTTTAGGTAGGGTGAGCATATGTATTCTCACTTGCTCAAGGTCACATGGCAGTCCTAGCTCAAGGACCACAGAGCAGTGGTTCTCAAAGTGTGGTTCCATGATCAGCAGCACCAGTATCACCCATGAGCTGTTTGAAAAATGCAAATTCTTGGGCCCCACCCCAGATCTCTGGAATCAGATAAACCAGGGGGAGGCCCCAGCAATCTGTGTTCTAGCAGGCCCACCAGGTGATTCTGATAAACACTAAATTTGATAACCACCGGTTGCCAGAAAGCAAGCATATGGCAGAAGGAAGCCAAATGCCAGAGGGTTAAGGAGTGAATGGGAAGTAGAAAATGAAGGCAGTGGGAGTGATCACTTTCCCCAGCTAGCTCTGACCTCGTTTCCGGGGCTGTCATTGGAGGGTGTTCATTTAGGACATCTGAATTTTGCTTACATGGTAATATCTTGACTTTCATTTTCCCATATGTTGTTTTGCTAATGCATTTTTTCAGTGCTATTGCATTTGTGGGAGTATGAACTCATTGATTAGAAAGCGAACTTTATTAGTGGAAGAAGGACCTCATTTTTAAAGCATTCTCATAGTGCCTAACGTGTTGATGAGCACTCTGTAGTTTCTTTAAATACAGACTCGTTAACATATTGTTGCATCTAGAAACTATAATGTTCAGGCATAATTCTGCCATGGCTATTTAGGAAAAACATAAATAAAGACTGACAGAATGGCCTGAAGCAATATGGGCCTAAACAATGGTGGGAACTGGTTATGGAAATATTTGGTGGTCCTAAGAATCTTTGGGAATTGTCAAGAGATGACAAGAGATGACTGATGAGAGATGACTGCTAATTTGGCACAAGTTAGTGAATTAAAACAGCGCCAGTCCAAGGAGAGGAATCTAAGAAACCTTTCTCCTCGTGACTATTCAGTCTTCACTACAGAAGAGAACAAACACATTTAATATGAGTTCTTTTTATCCCTGCCCCTGCTTACTGGCAAGGTCTTCCCTTGCTCCAATGTCAAAATGGGCAATCTAGTTCTTGACTTGGACAACCAGCCATTGATCCATTCAAATCCAAGCCCTTGGTCTCCACCTTCTCTCCCTGGCATCAATTTAATTTCTCTTCTAACCTTCTGGACTCCAGGCTTTAGTTGTGAGGCTTCCTACTTCCTTTAGGGTCTAAAGCATCTGATTTCCTCTCTCTCTTTAAGGACATCATTCTTCATCACTTAGGCTGAATGTTTTTAGGTAGGGGTGTGTGTGTGTGTGTGTGTGTGTGTGTGTGTGTGTGTGTGTGTGTGTGTGTGTGGTGCTAAAGGAAGACAGTAAACAGATTCTGAAGGTACCACTTCTGTGAATCAGTTGTTTTCCTGCCATTTTGGTCAGGTGTGTCTCCCATCGTCCAAGAGATCAGTCAAGGTAGGAATCACATTTCCTAGTCCTCACATAACTTCTGCCTAAAAGAATTTTTGATTGACTAATTTTGTGGGGGAAAAAAACCTTCAAAAAATGCTTTTGGCAATCTTCAGTAGGACAGATGGAAATGTGCCTGGCAGGGTTTGATGTTCTAGGATGAAGTTTCTATCATCTTTTGTCTAGTCACAGAAGGTACTTCGGAATAAGGAAAATAAAACTGAGTTTGATGTGGGCTCATTTGGCTAGATATATGCTAGTCGGACATGCAATTTTTTGGCATGGGTGTCTAAAGATTTCTGTAGTAAATAGGGATCTTAGTGAGCATTTGATGAAGAAAGCATAAGACCTCAACATTAGCAGCAGTGAAAGGAAAACATTAAAACAGGAAATTAAAATCCACTCATGTCTGCAAGAATCTATAAGTACAGACACAAGTGCGTTTATGGGCCAGACCAGAACCACAACTTAAGGAAAGATCTAAGTTAAATCAACTAAGCAATAAATGCTCCTGGCAGATTTACTGAGCTTCAGGGCTGAGCAAAAGTGTTCTGCAGTTTGTATTTTTGATGTGTGTTGTTAATTAATTAAACGCATGCAGCCTTCCTGTGAAGTGAGTCAGTGTTCCTCATTTCACATATGAGGAAACAAGGGCAGAAAGGATAAGTGACTTGCCATTTTACCAGCCTGAAGCATCACCCCAGCCCAACTGCTGGCATTTCCAGTGAGGCTTCAAAGGATGACTTTAATTTCAAATTTAGTCTTGGTTCTTGCAAGGTCACTCAGGTGAAATTTCCAGGTCTCTAACTTGGTACTAACTGAGAGTTAGGTAATAGTCAGTAAGGGTCTACTTGGAAGGTGTGGGAGTTTTAAGCACTTATGGTGATTTAAATTAGCACTGTCTTGCTTTCTTAGTATAAACTTTCCATTCCTTAGTGCCACTTGTGTGCTATACAGAACAAAGAGCAAACTTACTGGAAAATTAATTAATTCAATAATTGGTGGCAAAGGAACTTGAAAACTTGCCAGACCAGCAGCCTGGTGTGATTTGTAGCAACAGAAAGGAAAAATACCTGAGGGATGAGTTTCATGTTTATTTTTGGGGTTCTGTAATATTTGGCAATAAGGAAAGGGGCCATTGAGAGCAAACATTATAGATTCAATTTTTCTCATGGGTGATGGAAGCTCTTTGAATGGAGTGACCCCTACACAAGATGAAACACTCCAGGTGTGTTGGTAGAGGAGAGAAGTAAGCAGGTTGTTATGGGAGAGCTAACTGTGCTTTGGACTGGATTAACTCACAGGAATTAGTGAGGAGGGTGTGATTCATGAATCAAACTGTGCAGAGAGGGCACAGAAGCCATAGGGGCTGCAAATAGTCTGATGGTTCATTTTATTCATCAACTTGACTGGGTCGTGGGGTATGCAGGTATTTGGCTAAACATTATTTCTGGGTGTGTATGTGTGGGTGTTTCTAGATGAGATTAACATTTACATTGGTAGACTGGGTAAAGCAGATTGCTCTCTCTAATGTGAATGGCCCTCATCCAATCAGTTAAAGGCCTGACTAGAACAAAAAATGCTGACCCTCCCTTGAATAAGGGGGAATGCTTCCCACCTGATTGCTTGAGCTGGAACTTTGGTCTTTTTCTTTCTCTGGACTCAACTTGAAACATTGGTTCTTCTCGGTGCCTGCCAGCTTTTGGACTGAAATTTACACCATTGGGTCTCCTGGTTCTCTTAGACTGCCAACTGCAAATCTTGGGACTGTTCAGCCTCCATAATCATGTAAACCAAATCCTTATACTAAATCTCTCTCCCTTTCTCTCCACACACACATGCACATGTGTACACACACACACCCCGTATTGATTCTGTTTCTTTGGAGAATGCTGATGAATACAAACGAAAATGGAATTTTAGGAAACATCCAGGATTTTGGAGGATAAGATGTCACCTGTGGGCAGTGGTAGCTGGTGGCAGGAAAGGAGGGCAATGAAAGTCCAGTATTAAGTTAGAGAGAGGCACACCTGGAAGATGGGAAAACTTAGACCAGAGGTCAGTGGAACATTCCAGCTGTGTGCTTCATTCCACAATGTGTAAATACAGAGATTATCACCATTGCATTTTGCCAATGAGAAAGGGAACTAATTAATTAGAGGAAAGGAGGATCTTACAGTATTGGGAAATTTTGAATTTCAATGGAGAAGTTGCCAGAGTGTTTCAGATTGAGTCATAAGGAGCTAAAATTTTAGGGGTGCATGGTTTGCGAGCATATGATTCATAGGGGAAATTTTATCTGCTAAAAATGTCATTGAGTAAGTGGGTTTTCCTGATTTTTTGGAATTCAAATTTGCCTTATTAGGAACAAAGCTCTAATATGAAGTGACTATACTTAGGAAAGTATGTTTTAAAGATCTGAAACTCATATAATTTTGTAGATAAATTATAATATGACAATTTCTTATAATGACCTTTCTAAAATAAATCTTGAGAACAAACATCAGCAGGTGTTGAATGGCTTGGTGAAGAGCATTGTGTCAAGTTCTCAGGGGGTGTTCAGAAAGGAATAAGTAAAGATATAGTCATAATCTAAAGTTCTGCTTTCAAGATATGTTAAAATACCTAAAGAATGCTATATGCTTTCTTCCTCTAAACTCTTTCTGGGGACTTATCTTGTGGGAATAATCCAGAAAATGGAAAACATCTCTGTATAAAGATATTGATTAAGATATTATTCATTATTATGAAATAGAAAAAAATTTGAAAAATAAGAATTGAACATTATTTCATTATTTAGAATAATGTTCAAATAAATTACAGCACACTTATTTGATAGAACATGCTACTTATGTTCTATTACACCTCAATAAAATTATGGCTATGAAGACTATATAACCAATATGGAATAAACATATAAACTTATGCTAAATGGAAAGGTTCAGATAATGATAACTAACATTTATTTAGTACCTATTAGATAATATTTCAGTTTTGTGTCCTTTAAATGTTTTGACTCTTTTAATTATCACAATCTTAAGTGATAGGTGTCACCCCTATTTTGCAAATGAAGAAACTGAGACACAGAGAGCTTAAATAATTTTCCAAGGTTACACAGCTAGAAAGAAATAGAGCCTAGGATTGGAATGCAGGCCATCTAGCCCCAGAGGCAGGACATAAAATTGTATTATTGTATGATTAAAATCATCTGTAAAGCTTAGATGGAGAAAGTATATTGATTTTAAAAAGTGAAGACTCTTTTTATATGCAACTATATTTCTGCAAGTCTATTATTTTCTATGGTCCTTTATTTAACTAGCCACCAAATAAGTATGATCTTGGGCATTGTGTGGGTAATCTGCAATGGTATTGACTATAGCTCACAATTTTTTTCTGTCTTGTGTATATGGTTACACATTAATGGAGACCAGAAGAGGTGGCTGATATTGGCAATCTAACTAAAACTTTGCAAGTTGGCACTACCTTTGGAAGACTTTATGGAGCTTAAACTTCAGACTTGCATGAGTCCATCCTATAATAACATTATTGTGTGACATTTAATTGTTATTGACAGTTCAAAAATCACTGTCATCATCTCAGTTGATATTTGCAAAAAGATTGTGTTTATTTTACAGATGAAGAGATTGAGGTTCAGAGATCACTTAAATTGTGAAGTTCATATTCAAACCCTAATGTGCTATGAGGGTACTTCAAAAAGCTCATGGAAAGAGTCATATTATCTTCTAATTCTATTTTCCCATGAACTTTTTGAAGTACCCTTGTATTCTTTTAAACAAGGACATGATCACAGTATGTATATGTGTGTGTCTTATCTATCTATCTATCTATCTATCTATCCATCCATCTATCTATCCATCTATCTATCTATCTATCTATCTATCTATCTATCTATCTATCTATCTATCTATCTATCTATCTATCTATCTATCTAACTGCAACTTGCTTTTCTCTCTTAATGCTATATTATGTACATCCCTCCAAGTTAAGGAGTAAATCTGACTAGTTCTCCTAGTAGTCACATGACAACCTGCACCATATGGATGCATTGAAGTCTATTCAAACTTTCCACCCTTTGTGGGCATGTAGATTGTTTCAAGTTTTTGCCATTACAAACAAAACTGCAATAAACATCCTTGTTATATATGTCTTATGTACTGGTACTTTAATTTTTACAGGATTGATTCCTAGAAGTAAAATTGCTGAGTCAAGATATGTGCTTTTAAAATTTTAATATATTATGTCAGATTCCTCTCCAAAAGGCTGGATCAAAGACATTCCCACTGATAATGTATAAAAGTCCCTCTTTCATCCTCACCAGCCAGCACTGGAGGTTGTCACTTGTAAATTTACACTAGTCTCTTATTAGATGAACCCTGGTATTCTGACTTTAAATCTAGGCCTTGGTCTTTTCAGTCAAGATCTCTCAAACAACAGAGATTTTTGGCAGGAAAATTAAAATAAAACCAACTTATCTTTAGGAAATTATTCACAAACTAATAGGCTTGGGGTCTGTTAAGAGGCTGCTTTTGGCCTCAAACACTGCTTTGTATACATGCAACAGATCAATAAATAATAACTATTATGGTCAAACATGAGAGTTGACAGGGTAGTAAGTTATAAACAAATCTTCTCATGAGCAGCACTATTATTTTGGTGTTTGCAGCAATTCACTATTCACAGCTAAGCTGAAACAAGAGCCATTATGTATGTAAGACATTTTTAGCTCATTTACTCTGAACCCACTTTGCATACAAGAGCACTTGGCCCATGCCATATGGTGTAATGTCAGCCAAGATGCAAATTGAAGGGAAGAGGAATAAGGACCTCCTTGACATGAGAGTATATTATCATGTACTTGGATGATCATGACTTTGGAACTGAGTTAACAATTGTTCCTGAATAGATTAATATTTTAATTTCCATGTAAGTGACCCACATATTTTCTTGTCGTTGAAATGGAAGGGCTACTCTTCTAATACATTTATGTACGTATGTCTGTGTTTGCTGATTGTATCAGTAGGCTTCATTTCCCTTTTTAAAAATTTTTGTCAATATTTTACAAGCTCAGGTTGGAAGTTAATTCATTTGAGTGCTGGATTGGGCATTTTTTTAGCTTGAATGGCATTCATTCCCCTTTTTCCTGGGAGTGGCAGCTTCCCATATTTTTTGGGGGGGAACCGCCTCTCCCCACCTCCTTCAGTCCATGAGGTTTTGATGGCACTTGCAGGCAGTACCTCCCCCAGCCCCGGTTCTGGTATGTTATGCTCCCTTGGCATCTAATTGGTTCAGAAATGGGCAGGTAACCTAGTCTAGGACAATGACACTCAATTCTGGGACATTTCTCAGAATTATGGGGAAGAGACGATCCTTTTCTGTAGTGACTGCTAGCTCTAGGCTGAGGTAAGCCTGAGCTAGTAGGTCCCCATGATGATGAAAAGGAAATCAAACCCGGAGGTTTGCAGAGCCAAGAGATGGAGAGAAACTGAATCCAGACGATACCATTTGAACCCCTGTTCAGGTTTTGCTGGACTTTACTATTTTGTGAGCCAATAATTTCCCTCCCTTTCATTTTTAATTCTACCTTTTTTGAGGTGAACTTCTTTTACTTGCATCTAAATTAATCTTAACTGATTTAGGTTTTAAATTGTTTTGATTTTTCTATTGCATTATTATTTGTGTGATTTTTCAGTGGCTTAATTGTTTCACTCAATGAACCAGTTATTTTTAAGGCTATATCTAATGCAGAGTATTGATTAGATTTACGAAAACAACAACATAGGAGCTGAGGGATGAGCTTCTCTTTGGCAGTTCTACAAATAAAAAAAATAAGTTTATCTTGTTTTTCGAGTGAGTGTGTTTAGTATGTTTTTAGGTCAAATGTTGACATCTGAGTTTCCTTCTGCCTGGTCAAAGTTAACAATTTTATGGAATTTTAAAAATGTTTCTAGTTCTTTAGATAGAAGCATATGAAAGCTTATTACCCTGGCACATTGAATATTGCTCTGGGGGGTGAGAAATATGGCAAAATCCACTGTAGCACTAACTGAAGCCAGGTTCCTGCTTTGGGGAGCCATTTGTGTGAGTCACAAATGATTTCTTAGCTTGCCCTTTATTGCGTCCTGTCCCAGGCACCTAAAGCAGACTCTGAAAATTAGTTTTCTTTCCTCCAAGCTGACTTAGATCATGTGCTAACTCTCTTAGAAGAGTCAATAATGTTTAATTGTTTCAGAAATAAAGTATAAGGGTGGGTGGGGAAAGGCAACATATTTTCTTCCCAAAGACTTGGGGGAGGGCCAGTCATCCTCTGTTTAGACCCCAACGTAAAAAAATTTTTTTCTCAGCTAAAAGAGCAAAACAAAGCAATACAAAACATTTCTCCAGTAGTGTCAGGATGGCCAAACAGGTGGCAAGACTGGGAATCACCTGAAGCAGGGACGTAGGAACAGCGCAGCACTGTATGGCCATGCACATTGAAAGAGGAGTCTTTCCTGGGTTGAAGCACTGTGAAATGTACTGGAGGAGCAAACATTCTTAGAAACACTAGTGATATAAACTATACTTAAACCATGTCCTGTGCAAGTGCAAAAGCAGATAAAAAAATTGCCTGGACTTAATAACAAGGGAATTTATATGAGGAAATGACACTCTGAAGCACAGGACACAGGCACGACAGGGATAGTGTGGAGCACACAAGAATGTGATGATAGTTTGAGGAGAGACCTAGGCAGGAACTTTAGAAGAGAGACATCTCCCTCAGCTTTATCTAGCTGAGTCTTCACCAATTCTTTAATGAAGTGGAGTCGAGGTGAAAGAAAAATATATGTAGAGTGAGTACTATTGGCCATGTACAATGTTAGATAGTCCAAGGTCAAGTAAATTTTTAATTTTCTTTTGAAAGGATTCTTTCTTATGATTTTTGCTTAAGTTAAGCATGCAGAAAACTCTTCCTTATTCCATAGAAAGAGATTTATCATTGTGATTAATCATCTGTAGTCTCCACGAAATCTTTAAGCCAGTGCACCCCTTGTACGTGGCACAGTTAAGATTGGGGTGCTCAGAGTGAGCAGACGAGAGGAGTAACAACTAAGGTGGAGTGATGCTCTTGTTGAGATGGTTTCTATGTGGTTATGCTACCTGGGCCATCTTCCCAAGCAGCACATTCAAGGAGGTCCCAGGCTTCTTGTTATACATTGTATCTCCAAAGTCGCAGACCTGGGCATGTGCAATGCCAACTCCCTGGATGCTCTTTTTAAGTAGCTGAAGTGATAGGTGCAGGGCAGTCTCTCTAGTGGTACCTCTGCATCTCCTCTGTTCATCTGATTCTCTTTTGATGTGATTCTAGCTGATCAGGGAGACTGGGGAGTGGAGTGTTTGTGAGTGTCAAAATATGGAACTGTAGGAAACTCTACAGAAAGGGCAGGACTTGTGCTCCAACAAGCATCCAACACAGTTAGTTGTGTGATCTTGCACAAGTTCATTAACCACTCTGGCCTCAGTTTCCTCTTTTGTAACATGAGGATAACAACAGTATCTACCACATAATAATGTTTATGAGGAAGAACTGGATTAATATTTGCAATATATACAGAGCAGTACCTGGCACATACGAAGCACTAAAAATGTTATAGGGATGGTGATGATGATGATGATGATAATGATGATGATGATCTCTCACTGAGATTGTTGACCATGGTTCAATCAGCCAGTTCAAGTAGGAAATGAAGTTATAGCCAACACAAACCCACCAGGGAGGTGATGCACTAGACATTCAGCTATGGGGATGGTTTTATAGTTCAAATGGCCTCTGTACTATTTCATGTTTTTGACAGTTTATTAATGTTGTGTAGACCTTCAATGTTATTTTCTGTTAAAAGTACTCTATGAGAACATGAAGGGCACAAATAAACCAACACTTTTCATGTAAAAAGGAACACATGTGTCCATCACTGAGCATGTTAGAGAATATACCATTGCCTGGGAAATTTTGTCTGACCAGAGAAAGTGTCCTTGGAGCTATTAGAGCAATTGACATCTTCACATTGCAACATCTCTTGCTGCTTACAGCTAGGGCTTTAAATAGCTCAAGAGATGATATGGTTCGAGATTAAAAGACCAAACCGAGCATGTACTTACACATACTCAACTCATATTTTGCAGATAGTGACTAGAGCATTTTTTAATTTCATTCCTACCTAGATGCTGTTATTTGTTTCCATGACACTGGTTCTGGAACTGTCACTGAGCACATTCAGCCATTACCAATGATTGATTAGATAGTAATTGACGTGTGTTATGAAACTCACATCTGGTCCTTCCACCAACTGAGAGTCACTTTGATTTGATCCAGCAAAGGAAGTTTCAAAGCATTTGGTTTTCAAATTACAGTGATTTATAGAAAAGTGCCTCTTAAGATGACTATCAGCTGGTAGCAGGTTGAGTTCCCAGGAAAAATGTGCTTTCATTGTCCTGATTTCTCCAAAAAGAAAAGCTCCTAGGGTACTCCTTTTCATCATGGCCTGCTGGGGCCATCTCTTCCTTGTGTTGTATGTGCTGTCTACAGGTAGGATTGCTGATGATAAGACTGTAGTTCACTGGGCTGTAAATTTACTTTGGATTATTGGATAATGTTTGGAATATCAACACTGTGGGAATAAAACACATTGATAATAACGTTAGAATTTTTAAAAATCTTGATAAATTTATGTAAATAAGATACCTTATTTTCTTTCAATTCAAAGGACATTGAGTTAGCCCTACAAAAATTGTCATGACCTTAAATTCTGTTTTTCTGGTTCCTGCATTCCCCTCTTTCTATCATATCTCCCTAGTGAATAACCTACAAGAATTGAACACCCTCCTCCTCTCTCGACTCCTCATTCTCTAGCAAAACTTGCAGAAATCTGATCTCAGTCATTTATTCTTGCTGTTGGATTTCGCCTTAGTGTGATTAAGTTTCTGTCTATATTTCACCTTTTCTGGGTATTTGAACTTTAGGCTTTTTATTTCTGGTTGGGAAATAAAAGTTTTTTTTTTTTCCCCTCTTGTTAAAGGAATTTCAATAATCATTAAGCAGGAAAGGAGTCTTTCTGGAACTAAATAAGGCAGTCTTCTGATATCATTCTAGACTTCTTATAAGGCTCTGGAAGAGACCTGATTTAATCACACTGGACGGATCTGAAAGGGAATCATCAGAAACCACCTTCCTCTTAGCTGTGGCTCTTGGAAGTGTGTACCAGGGGAGGAAAGACATGCTTTGGTGTCTTGCACTGAATTCAGGCCCCCAGGGTAGTGCTTCTTAAATTCAATCTGCATTTGTCACCTGCCATCTTGTTAAAAATATTGATTCTGATTCAGTAGATTTTGGGTGCAGTTTGAGAACCTACATTTTTAACGATCTCACATGGGATACTAATAACCTTGCTGGTTTCTAGATTATACCATTTGAGTAGCAAGTGTCTAAAAGATTCTATTCTTCCAAATCTTCCTTGATTCTTCTTGATTTTCTCTCCTTTTCCTGTGATGAAGTTTAATATATACATTATGGCACAATTAATGTTACTGTTATTATTCTAATGTATTTGATGATATTCCATATGATAATCTCTTTAAAATAATCAAATGATATCATTCAGTCAAAAAATATTTGTTAAGTACCCACAAATGTGCCAGACATTTTTCTACATATTGGGCATATAAGAGTGCACAAAACAAACAAAAACCCTACCCTCATGGAGCTTTCGTTTTACTGGGAGAAGTCGATAATTACCAAATAATAATAAACATATAAAATCCAGGTGGGGACAAGTGTTATGCAGAAAAACAGGCCAGAGTAAGGGGATAGAGAGAGATGAGATGGGGGAAATGTAGGTGTTTTGATAGGCTGTCCTGAATGACACTTCGGCCCTCCACTTCAAACCACAGAAAAATTTAAATCATGGTAATTATTAAATATGCTAGTATTTAATTCAAACACTAGAAACCCAAAGAAAGATTGATTGAATGAAAACAGAAAGTTGTAATTTCTTAGTACCACAAAATTTGAGTTTGCAAATGTGGTGTACGTTGAATAATATGGCTCTCCCTAGGAGTAAATGACTCATCATTTGATGGTATAAAATCTTTCAGTTCATTAGGGCACCGCTTAACACATTACCCATCGGCATTTATAAGTAACCTAGAACATTAATGTCCTCTGGAAAAAAAAATCAACAAACCTTCCCAAATAAGGTTTAAATAATATCAAGAACCTGTTTAGTCACTTCCTTTGCTTCACTGTATGATTAGAAACTCAGATATTGCCTTCAGTATCATAAGGAGCCAATCATTTTATAGATGAGGATCCCGAGTTAAAGAGGGTGGGAGATTATTGGCCAAAGCTCCACTGGTGGTTAGCAGGAGTGCTGGGACCAGAACTGGTCTCTAAATGAGCAGCATCCTGTTCTCTTCACTAGGCCTTACTGCTTCTGGAAAAAGTGCTTCAGTAGAATTGAACTCAGTTTTAAACACAGCCTTCTTAAGATGTTTTTGGGAAAAGATCAAACAAGGAATTCAGGCCTCTTTTTTCTCTGTGAATATACAGAACTGTGTGATCAGATAGTGTAGATTCCTGAAGCGTCTGTGTTACACCATCTGTACTTGGTTGGTGCAGAACTCAGTAAATATCAACACCAACAACAAACTGGCATCTTTGAAATAAACTTGTATCTTTTTTAAAAAATAGAATTGATGATGGTGCGGTATAGCCAGTATGTCCTGTCAAAAAATAAGCGTTCCTTCAGAGAAAAGCAGCTGGCACTACAAGATGCACTTCTGAAAAAGAGAAAAAGAATGAAGTAACTTCTAAGCAAGTTTTCCATTGAAGGAGAATGCTAAATTTGTGTCATTACTCTGGAAATAAGTAAATCAAGAATGTTTGTTTACATTAAGAAAAAAAAAAAAAAGGATTGATGAGTACCAGCATTCAATAAGCTCTTTTGGTGGCAGGTTTGATGAATGGGTGAGTTCCTGAACCACTAGCAGCTCTTTTTTGAGATTTCTTAGGCCCTGGGCTGCACACTTGGAAACAGCATAGGTAAGAATAAGCAAAAGCCATCTGGGCAATATGTCTTCATTTAGGGTTGCTTTTTGTTTGTTTTGCAGTTCTAATCTCTAGTTTTACTGCTACTTGATCCTTCAGCAAGGGAACTTGAATTGGTTTGTATTTGCCCTTATTTGGAGTCTATGTATATACAATAAAGAAAATTAATATAGAAAGAGTATTTCCTCTGTGCTGCTAAGATTTTTATTTTTTAATATTTTCTTAAGACTAGCAAATCCCTGTTGTTACTGTCACTGATCATTTTGGGGCCATCAAGTGAATTGTACCAATGGTAACTCTTTTAGAAAGACAAAAGTTTTAGATTTTTGCCAATTGAAGTATTCAGTGTAAAAACAGATTTCTTCAAATGTAGCAAATTGTTGGTTCATTTACTAACCATGTTTGTTTCATGTATTTGCATTTGCCAGACAAACACTGAGAATATATATTTTAATTTTATTGCAAAACCACCATTTCAAGGCATACCATGAAATTATAATTTATGTTCCTGAGATTTCTGTAGTTTTAGAATGATCATTTCAATTTAGCCCTGGGTATTTTATACCATTATGCTAGGAACACTTCCAGCTTAAACATATATAATTTATTTTTAACAGATTTTGCTTGGGGTACACAAATGAAATGTAACAGTCATTACAGAGATTGTCTTAGTTCATTTACTAAACATGAATTCATGTCCTCAGTTTCCCTTATTCTGCTGAAGACTTCCTGGCTTGGCTTCTGTTCTCTCCTTTGATGCAAATTGCAGGTTGAAGGAAGCTCACAACATGAGGTGCCTTGGGGGGCTGGGGCTGGGGGATGCTGGCAAATGGCATAGGTGTGTTATTCAGATATTCTGTATATTCTAGACAGTTCCTTCTGAAAAATCAAATTTCTAAATTGATCCTTCCTCCTTTCCAAACCCCTTCACATGTGGAACTCTTTTTTGCTTCAAACCCCCCAAGCAGCCTTGATCATGAGACCTTTCCTTTCTGAAAGCTGACCATTTCAGCTTTTGAAGTTATTTTTTTTAGCTTTATTCAGAAAAAAGGTTATTCAAAACTCACCTTTTAATAACAGTCCTCATGCTCTTTCAAGCGGAATGGATCAAACAAACAAAGGCAGGGATTGGGCCTATCACAGCCTCATGCGTTTTCAGCAGGAATTACACAGTGTTGAGCATATATATTTAAATAATGTAAAAATATTGTGTAATAGGCTCTGTATTGAACTTATATACATTAAATTTTGGCCTCCAAATATTTATATTGGGTTTACATTACCTTTGCAAACCAAGTTGTTGTGGCTTATTACGAATTATTGAGCTCAGTACACATGGCGTGCAAAATATTTTCTTTTTTCTATACTTAGAACAACGTTTGAGGAATGTCTCACTGTATGAAGCTGTTTGTTGCTTGGGCAGATTTTATGCCATTTGAAACTGGAATTATGTAGAGCAATTATCAAGAGTGTAGCAGAGATTTTAGATTCAGTAAATAGGTGGGGCTCAGAAATTAGGTTGTCATCAGCAGTGAATAAATCTCTGTAAAAGATGAAGGTAACAGAGCAAGCTTTTGCAGATTTGTATACACCGGATACTGAGTTTTCATAAGGTGCCGTAAGGAGTCATATAACTTGCTTGGCAGAAGCTAAAAAAATAAAGACACATTTCTGTGAACATGAAGGGTTGTTAGGTGACTTTGCCTTAGGCTGTCACATAAAAATGGCACATGCCATTAGCCTTACAGGAGAGAGAATTTTAAATATATTTCTTCAAAATTATGTCCTTTTTTGATTTATTCTGTGGTTCCTTTTATTTGTCTCATATTTCTAAAAGAGGCCTGTGATTGGGGTGCCCAAGGGATTATCCCTTTCATAATGTGACAGGTTGAATTCTGTATAATCCACAGTTTTTCTTTGATATTGGACACTTTCCAAGCATCGAATTAATTCTGCTGTTAAAAACCCAGAAAACCCCAAAACAGTAATCTTAAGAGAGCAAGAACTCATATATGCCTGTGTGTCTTTGCAAGGCAGGAATCTAAGGATCATATTTGAAAAACTGAAACTATTTAGTGGTGGAGGAGAGACTCTGGCCTCTTACTAGGTAATACTTTGATGGTGCTTCCAGCTTCCGTTCATGCTCATGCCCTCTGTTATCTCTGATATTCAGTCAATTCTGTATAATCCACAGTTTTTCTTTGATATTGGACACTTTCCAAGCATCGAATTAATTCCGCTGTTAAAAACCCAGAAAACCCCAAAACAGTAATCTTAAGAGAGCGAGAACTCATATATGCCTGTGTGTCTTTGCAAGGCAGGAATCTAAGGATCATATTTGAAAAACTGAAACTATTTAGTGGTGGAGGAGAGGCTCTGGCCTCTTACTAGGTAATACTTTGATGGTGCTTCCAGCTTCCGTTCATGCTCATGCCCTCTGTTATCTCTGATATTCAGTCTTCAGAGGAGAAAGATGTGCGTCTTCATGGGGAGACACACAGGTAATGAGAAGGTGGAAGTGACTTCAGTGGATAGCACTGGCCCGCAGGCTCTCGTTACATAGAGGTTGGAGGGGCGCGATAAAAAGATCAAATTCAGCAGAGATAAACGGCACACACCGTCATCTCAGCTGATCGATAACCAGCTTCTGAGTGTAACCACTGTCAGCCTAGTTGTAACAGTCTCTCTGAGGCTCACCGAGAAGTGAACGTTACATCCCTTTCAAGCCTGGAGGCCTTTAAGGCAAGCAAACCTACAGGGATACAGGCACGTTGCAATTATTTTTCTATACCATTACTAAGATCGACTTTACTGATGGAAATAGAATAATTTTACCAATGCAATCAGCGTGAATTAAAACAAACAAAAAAGAAACAAAAACAGAGATATATTATGCTGTTTTTGCCATGTTTTTCACAGCCACCCTACTGAACACTGATGTTTAAAGTGGAGTTTGTATAAAGGAGGAACATTACTTTTTGATACAATACTGAACTTGCAGGTTACTGAGGTGAATACTCTAGAGCAGAATCTGAGCAAGTACTGACTAGAACAAAGTCTTAGCAACTGCTTCCAGTCAAGCATAGCTGCATATTTCATTTAGGCATTTCGAGAATGAAAATGAGAGGAAACTTCTAGGAGGCCTTACACCCTATCTGCTCACCTGCTCCTTCAAGTATAAATTTAGATAAGTGTAATGTACAGAACGTAAGCATCCAAATAGATTCATTTGATTACATGGCTTTTCTGTCTAGGAATTATGGAAACAGGATGTCTTATTTGATCATTGGATATAATATTACTGAAAGTTTTTGCTAAGGTTAATAAAAAGGAAATTCAATAGATATATTAAAATGTCTGAAATAGGCTCATGAGTTAGAACACTGAGCTCACTGCACTTAAAGCCTGAAAGTCAGAATTCTGACGCCACCCAGCAGTGTGTGTGTGTGTGTGTGTGTGTGTGTGTGTGTACAAGCAAATGTGTGTCTCTGTGCGTGTGTATGTGTGTGTGAAGTGAGGAGGTTGCTGTAGGAAAAGAGATTTCTTTGGCTCAAAATTTTAGAACATGTTGCTTCAGAGAAACACTTTTAAATGACACTTACATTTTCCTATTAATACAAGTTGGTATAAGAATGACTATTTTCTTTCCTGGAGACTGTTTACTATCATTCTCATCGATATTTAACTATTGGGAAGCAGGGAATGCCTGTTAGTTTATCTCAAAATTTGTTTAAAAATCTGTGATAATTTGAATCAAAATTCAATCTGAGAAAACTTGGGAAACCTGTCTGGCAAGAAAGCTTTTCTTCTTTTCTCCTCCCTTCCCCCTCTCTTTTTAAAGTTCTCCTGATTTGTGAGCCCAGGGCAAGTTTAATTATAATTAGTTAATGTTAGTTAATTAGGTAATGTTCATATAGTGCTTTGAAGATGAAAAGTGTTTTAGAAATGCTAAGTGCTATCGTTATTAATATCAGCAAAGGGGAAAAATTAAGCATGCTAAACGCTTTTAGAAGCTGCAGAATTTGGACGTGAAGTGCTGGGTGCCATGTGACCTGTCAGTTCCACCATCTGGATTCTTCCTGATGGAATGTGAAGCAGCCTTTTGTCTTCATTGTTTAGGTGTCCAGAGCTCCCTTCCTCCTTCTCTGTCATATGCTGTCGCTGCTGAAAGAGGTAATGAGTCAGTCTCAGTCTAAACACCACCCCAAATATATGTCCCGGAAAACATATGCTCATATGTATGTATGTTCACACACAGATCAGGCTTAAATGTGAGGTCATGCTCACGTTTATTCCTGAACTCTGACACATTCTATAGGCTCCCACTCCGTATTTTCTTTAATCTTTCTTGTTCAGAAGAAAACAGTAGGAAATTAACAAGAACCAAAAGAACCCAAATTGGATTATCTAATTTATTTAAGAAAAATGAATCTGTCAAGTAAAAAGTAGAATCTCTTACTTGCAAACACATGGAATTCTCTTAGTTGTAATTACGATGCAAACTTTAGAGGCATATGGCTTCTAAGGTTTAGAAATGTGTGGCTGTCCCATGCCACTTGAAGAACATAAAGCATTTATATGCCACATTGTATCTGGAAGTGCTTCACACAACTTTTTATGAGCTAATCTGAAGAAAGTAGGTCATTATAACTTCTAGTTTACAGAGGAGGAGAGGGGGCCCCGGCCAGAGCTAAGTCCAGGTGAGGGTGGAGGTCGCTCTTTGAAAGGAATACTAATTGAAGGCAGCACTTTCTTCCACCGTCTTCCAAACAGAAATTACATTCTTCATAGATTCAATTTTTAAGAGGCTTATAATGAACATTAGGTCAAAGCTTGGGATCTTGAAGTGAAATAAATCAGTCTATGGTGGTAGGGAGGTAAAAGGTCAGAGAGTTGGGGGCCTTCATTGCCATCTGGTGCTGGGCTGTACAATAAAGGTGCAGATGATGTTCATGAAAAGTCAAACAGGAAACTCGGCTCACGATTCCTTACTTCTTAGTTTATCCCTTTAATTCCTTGCTGCTTTTCCTTGACATAAATCATTTAGGTGGCGGAAATACCAGGGAAGTGGCATGGAAGTGTCTTGGAATTGAGTTAAATCATTCCCAAGGGTCCAAATTGGTTTTTTACTGTTTGGTGGAGTAATTTGTGCACCTCACTGAAGGGCTAATGAACACTTCTCTTTGGCACTTGGAAATTGACACATTCAGATCATGTTAATCAAACATAATTAACTTTCAAGGAAGGAGGCTGTGAGAGCAGGCCAAAACAAGTATGCTAAAATAGAACAGAGATGAATGCAAAGTCCCACAGTTAAAACACAAGTTCAACTGCATGTCCACAAAATAACTATGTAGTTTATTAAAACAAAACAAATCAAAACAAAGCAAGAGAGAGGCCCAAGAGCCATCAGGCCCACATGTCCCGAGTCAGTAATGCTGGAAAAGGCAGGTGCTGTGGGACCCCCAGCCCAGGCCAGTGCCCGCTGCCCAGAGAGGCCTGAGAGCCACTTGGCCCACATGCCCCAAGTCAGCCACACCAGAAGAGGCAGAGGCTATGGGGCCTCCAGCCCAGGTCAGTCCCTGCCACTTAGAGAGGGCCAAGAGCTAATGGGCCCATACGCCCCAAGTCAGCCACTCTGGAAGAGGCAGGCACCACAGGGCCCCCAGCCCAGTCCATTCCCTGCCACTCAGAGAGGCCTGAGAGCTACTGGGCCCACATGCCCTGAGCCAGCTATGCCAGAACAAGCAGGTGCCATGGGACCCACAATCCAGGCTAGTTCCTGCTGCCCAGAACTGGCGTCCCTTCAGGATCCAGGCCAGAATTCAGGGTGGAACGAGTGGACCATGATACTCCATGCCACAATGACTAAACACCAAAGGAAAGATACCAGAAATATGAAAAATCATGAAAGTACATCACCACCAAAGGAAAATAATAACTCTCAAGCTCTAAATCCTATAGAATAGGAAGTCCTTGAAATGACTGCCAAGGAATTTAGAACAACAATTCTAAGGAAACTAAATTAGATACAAGAAAAATGAATTAGACAACACAATGAAATGAGAGAAAAAAAGTACAGGATCTGAGAGAAGAAATGTACAAAGAAATCAATGCCCTGAAAAAGAATGTAGCAGAGCTTGTGGAGCTGAAGGATTCATTCAATGAAATAAAAAACACCACAGAGAGTCTAACCAGCAGGCTGGAATAAACAGAAGAGAGAATATTGGAACTTGAAGACAGGCTGTTTGAATTAACACAAGCAGACCAGAAAAAAGAATTTAAAAAATTGAAGAAAATCTAAGAGAGATAACAGACAACCTTAAGTGCCCAAATATCTGAATCATGGGTATTCCAGAAGGGGACGAAAAAGGAAATGGCACTGAAAACATATTCAATGAAATAATAGTGGAAAACTTCTCAGGTATAGGGAAAATCACAGATCTTCGGATTCAGGAGGCCCAAAGATCCCCAAACATGCTCTATCCAAAAAGGTCCTCTCCAAGACATGTGATAATCAAACTGGCAAAACTCAAAGACAAAGAGAGAATCTTAGAAGCTGCAAGAGAAAAGTAGCAACTCACCTATAAGGGAGCCCCAATGAGACTAACATCAGACTTTTCATCAAAAATGCTAAAAGCCAGAAAAGAATGGGATAATATATTCAAAATACTAAAAGACAAAAATTTCCAGCCAAGAATACTTTACTCAGCAAGGCTATCCTTCCAAAATGAAGGACAAATAGTATATTTCTCAGACAAACAAAAACTGTGGGAGTTCACTACTACATGACCAGCCTTACAAGAAATTCTCAAGGAAGTACTGGGTTTGATACCTGAAAAACAACCATCACTGCCATGAATACTCAAGAAAGGTCAAAACCTACCAGTAAAACAAAAATGCTGACGATAAAGAAAAAAAAATAGTTTACCACCACAAGAAACCAACAAATACAGAAGACAAACAAAAAATCAGAAAGAAAGGAAGAAAAGATATTTAAGACATCCAAAGAAAAATCAGTAAAATGCTAGGAGTAAATCAACACCTTTCAATAATAACTCTAAATGTAAAGGGATTAAGTTTCCCACTCAGAAGACACAGTCTGACTGACTGGATTAAAATGATGGACCCAACAATATGCTGCCTTCAAGAGACTCATCTCACCTGTAAAGACACACATAGACTAAGTGAAAGGATGGAAAAAGATATACCATGCAAATAGAAATGAAAAACAAGCTGGAGTAGCTATTCTTATATCAGATAAAATAGACTTTAAAGCAAAAATCATAAAAAGAGATAACGAAGGCCACTGTATAATGATAAAAGAATCTATCCATCAAGAAGACATAACAATCATGAATATATATGCACCCAATGTCAGAGCAGCCAGATTTATAAAGCAAACACTTTTAAAGAATGAGATAGGCACTAACACCACAATAGTGGGGGACCTGAATACCCCACTCTCAACATTGAACAGATCATCTAGGTAAAAAATCAATAAAGAAACATGAGATCTAAACAACACTTTAGGCCAATTGAACTTGGCAGATATCTACAGAACATTCCACCCAACAACCTCAGAATAATCATTCAGAATAATCAGTACATGGAACATTGTCCAGGATAGACCACATGTTAGGTCACAAAGCAAGTCTCAACAAATTAAAAAATATTCCATGTATTTTTTCAGATCACAGTGGATTAAAATTAGGAATCAATAACAAATGAAACTCTGGAAACTATACAGGCACATGGAAATTAAACAGCATTCTACTTAATGACATATGGGTCCAAGAAGAAATTAAACAGGAAATCAAAAGATTACTTGAAACTAATGAAAATAATGACACATCATACCAAAACCTGTGGGATACTGCAAAAGCAGTACTAAGGGGGGGAATTTATCACATTAAATGCTTACTTCAGAAGAATTGAAAGATGGCAAATAAACAACCTAACACTTTACCTTAATGATCTAAAAAAACAAGAACAATCCAAACCCAAAGTTAATAGACAGAAAGAAATAATTAAGATCAGAGCAGAACTAAATGAAATAGAAACCCCCAAAACAATACAAAAGATCAATGAAACAAAACGTTAGTTTTTTGAAAAGATAAATAAAATTGACAAAACTTTAGTAAGGCTAACTAAAAAGAGAGAAGACCCAAATAACATAAATTAGAAATGAACAAGGTGATACTACAACTGATATCTCAGAAATACAAGGAATCATTAGAGACTATTAAAAACAACTATATGCCAAGAAATTTAAAAATCTGGAGGAAATGGATAAATGTATGGACACATACAAACTACCAAAATTGAGCCAAGAAGATATAGAAAATCTGAACAGACCAATAACAACAAAAGAGATTGAAGCTGTTATCAGAAGCCTCCTAACAAAGAAAAGCCCAGGACTGGATGGGTTCACTGCAGAGTTCTACAAAACCTTCAAAGAGGAACTGATACCAATTCTCTACAAACTATTACAAAAGATTGAAACAGAGGTCATTCTCCCAAACTCATTCTATGAGGCAAACATCACCCTGATACCAAAACCGGACAAAGATACATCAAAAATTGAAAACTACAGGCCAATATCCTTGATGAATATAGATGTAAAAATCCTCAATAAAATACTAGTTAACAGAATATAGCAACACATACACAAAATTTTACACCGTGATCAAGTGGGATTCATTTCCAGGGATGCAAGGTTGTTTCAATGTATGCAAATCAATAAACGAGATACATCACATCAATAAAATCAAAGACAAAGACCATATGATCATCTCTATAGATGCTGAAAAGGCATTTGACAAAATTCAACATTTGTTCATGATAAAGACTCTCTACATGTTAGGTATAGATGAAAAGTATTTCAACACAATTAAATCCATATATGATAAGCCCACTGCCAATATCATCCTGAATGGGGAAAAGCTGAAAGCTTTTCCCTTAAGAACAGGAACTAGACAAGGATGCCCACTCTCACCACTCCTATTCAACATAGTGCTGGAAGTACTAGCCGGAGAAATCAGAGAAGAAAAGGAAATAAAGTTCATCCAGATTGGAAAAGGTGATGCCAAACTGTCCGTGTTTGCAGACGATAGGATCGATCCTATATGTTGAACAGCTTAAAGCCTCTACAAAAAAACTTTAGAGTTGATAAATGATTTCAGCAAAGTTGCAGGATACAAAATCAACATGCAAAAATCAGTAGCATTTTTATATTTCCAACAGTGAACATGCAGGAAAAGAAATCAAGAAAGCTAGCCCATTTACAATAGCCACCAAAAAAAATAAAATACTTAGGAATAAAGTTAACCAAGGATGTGAAAAATCTCTACTAAGAGAACTACAAACTACTGTTGAGAGAAATTAAAGAGGACCCAAGAAGATGGTAAGATATCCCATGCTCTTGAATTGGAAAAATTAACATTGTTGAAAATGTCCATATTACCCAAAGTGATCTACAGATTCAATGCAATCCCCATCAAAGTTCCAATGACATTTTTCTCAGAAATGGAAAAAACTATCCAGACATTTATATGGAATAACTAAACACCATGCATAGGCAAAGCAATCCTGAGCTAAAAAGATAAAAAAAATAAAAAATAAAGCTAGAGGCATAACAGTACCTGACTTTAAACTATATTACAAAGATATATTAAACAAAACAGAATGGTACTCACACAAAAACAGACACACTGATGAATGGAATAGAATAAAGAACCCAGAAATTAACCCATACACCTAAAGGCATCTGATCTTTGACAAAGGCACCAAGTCTACACACTGGGGAAGAGACTGCCTCTTTAGCAAATGGTGCTGGGACAACTGGATATTCATATGTAGGAGAATGAAACTAGACCTGTACCTCTTACCATATAGCAAAATCAACTCAAAATGGATTAAAGAATTAAATATACATCCTGAAACAATAAAACTTCTTAAATAAAATGTAGGGGACACACTCCAGGAAGTAGGAGTGCGTATAGAATTCATGAATAGGACCCCAAAAGCACAGGCAACTAAAGGAAAAATAAACAAATGGGATTATATCAAACTAAAAATCTTCTGCACAGCAAAAGAAACAATTAACAGAGTTAAAAGGCAACCAACAGAGTGGGAGAAAATATTTGCAAAATATACATCTGACAAAGGATTAATATCCAGAATTACAAGGAACTCAAACAACTTTACAGCAAAAAAATAAATAACCTAATTAAAAAAATGGGCAAAGGAGCTGAGTAGGCATTTCTCAAAGGAAGATATACGAATGGTGAACAGACACATGAAAAAATGCTCAACATCACTCAGCATCTAGGAAATGCAAATCGAAACCACACTGAGATACCATCTCACCCCAGTTAAGATGGCTAACATCCAAAAGACTAAATGATAAGTGCTGGAGAGGTTGCAGAGAAAAAGCAACTCTCATACACTGTTGGTGGGACTGCAAAATGGTGCAGCCTTTATTGAAAATGTATGGAGGTTCCTCAAACAGTTACAGATAGATCTACCATAAGAACCAGCTATTCCTCTCCTGAGAATATACCCAAAGGAATGGAAATCATCATGCCGAAGGGATACCTGTACTCCAGTGTTTATTGCAGCAGTATTTAAAATAGCCAAGAGTTGGAAGCAGCCCAGATGTCCATCATCAGATGAGTGGATAAGGAAACTGTGGTATATCTACACAATGGAATACTGCTTTCCTATAAAAATGAGTGAAATACTACCATTCGCAACAACATGGATGGACTTAGAGAAAATTATATTAAGTGAAACAAGTCAGGCACAGAAAGAGAAATACCACATGTTCTCACTTATTTGTGGGAGCTAAAAATAAATAAATAAATAAACAGAAAAATAAAGCATGGGTGAGGGAAGAAGACACAACAATCAATTCCTTGAACTTGTTAAGACAAGTGAACAGATATGATGTTGGGGGAAGGGAGAGAGGGAGGGGGAAAAGAGGAATGGTTAAAGGGTCATGAAAATCAACTGCAATGTATATTGAGAAGTTAAAATTAAAAAATAGAAATAAATAAAAATAAATACATAAATCTTTCCCTTGTTAAAAAAAAAAAAAAGCAAGAGGTTCCATTGACTACAGTTTAGAGGCTTTCATTGACTGAAAGCTCCATGTGTTCACAGTGATATGACCAGAATGTGAAGTGCTCAGGTGGCTCTGCTTCCACATGGCAGGTGTCCAGCGCCAAGGCTGATGGCAGGCTCCTCTGGCCTGCAGAGACCACATCTCAAGGACTGAGTTTTCTGGGCTTTGAATTTTGACCAAACTTGAGTGTCTTAAGAGGAATGGTTGAACTGGAAATGATTTAGCCTAGAAAAGTGAAGATTCTAGAAATATGATAGTTGATTTAGGATCAGAATGATTATGGCCAAGGAAGAAATGATCAGCCAAGCTGTGGTTCCAGACTTGAGGGCCTGCATGTGTTGACCCAGCCTTTCTCCCTTGTATTAGTCAGTTTCTGGTGCTTATAACAAAATACCTGGAAGTGGGTGATTCGTAAGAAAATGAAATTTATTGCTATGGTTTCAGAGGCTGGGAAGTCCAAAGTCCAGGAACACATCTGATGAGGGTCTTCTTTGGTGGTGGCTTTACAGCAAGGCAGGGGTCTCACATGGCAGAAAATGGCAGAGAAGAGAAAGAGATAGCTTCTCATGTGCTCTCCTTTTAAAGCCCTCAGAACCACCTTCCTGACCACTATTATTAATCCATTCACCATGGCATGGTCCTACCATCTAATCACCTCTTCAAGGCCCCATCTTTCATTTACCATAACAGGGCTTCCCACCCTCAACAGTTACAATGGGGACTGAACTTCAGTAAGGTTGCGGGGGGATCCAATCTAAAGCATACTTCATGCTATTCTTCACTGCTCCCCTATCAGAATCTTCTGCCCATCCATGTCGGGCTGGCTCACTGTCCCCAAATGCACCTTACTGGTCACCTGGGGGCTTCCCCTCACCTTTATTCTTGTCCCTACTGCTTTCTGTCCAACTGAATCCTTCCAAGTCTTGCCCAGTGCATATTAGAATTACCTAGGGAGCTTTTAAAAATACTGTGCCTGGGCTCCACTTCCAGAGGTTCCAATTTAATTGGTCTGGGGTAGGACCCAGGCATCAGTATTATTTTAAAGCTCTCCAGGTGATTTTAATGGACCTGCGCCACCAGTTTAATCCCAACTCAACTTTGGTGATGCATTTTTCAATTTTGCTTGTTCCTTTGACCTCCTGCTGAAGCATTCACTTGTGATTAATATAGTGTCCAATTTAATTTATTCAACAAGAAGCAACTATCCACTCTATGTCGTTAATTTTCTTTCAGGGTGCTTATGTCTAATTTCTTCAGTTAAATCCTAGATCCTTTGGATGTGTTTTATATTCCATATTCCTTCCTCTCCATTATACACTAGAATGCCTTACCTATAGAACTGTGTGTATGTGAATTTTTCCTTAGAAAATTAGTAAATATTTTTTACTTAGCTGGCAAATAAATTGTGAATTTTGATAGTTGATACTAAACTTATGAAAATCAGTGTATCCAGAAATGTATATTAAAAGAGGAAGCATGGATGTTTAGCTAAATTATTTAGGGAAAAAGCAAGTTGAGAAAATATAAGAAAATTTGGGTACATTTATTTTTATAGTAGATATCATGAAAGGTTACTGTGATGGTTCCCCAAAGGTGCCATGTGAAAGAAAGAGAAAAGGAAAAAAACAAAAAGGAACAGAGAAAAACATGGTTTGGCTAACTCTGGGAGTGGCTTAGCATGACTTTATTTATGGGCAGCTGGGACATGAAGCTGCAAAAGCATGCAAGTTTAATTAACTATTTCTGGCTAATGAGAATATCTTGCTGTCTTTATTATCCGAGAGAGGGTGGCTTTTTGGATCACTGGACCGAATTTTGTTTTAGCCCCACAGGTGGATTTGTGCAAGCCAGAACAAAAACTACATGCCAAGAAACTGAAGGAATAACTAAACTGTTAATAAATTCCATTGCTGCCTAATAATAATGCTTTGTATTTATATAGCGTCTTTCTTGGAGGAGCTCAAAGCACTTTATGGGCTCTGAAAGTTAATCAAGTTGGGAATTTATCAGTCATTGTGGGAGTGAGATCCAGGGCTACAAACGTCCAAGCTGTGAATCTGGCTTTCCTTATGGACACATGTGCACCCTGTTCATGTGGGGACTTCAGAAAAGTCTGAGGCTCTTTGGCCTTCAAGACATTGTAACATAAATTGAACTGAAATCCATTTCTAGCCAGCTGGTGTAAGGATCTAAACAATGTTTAAAATATTTTAACAAATGAAAACATTAAAAAAAAATTATATGCAGCTGTCTGGTATTACTTTGTCTCCATGACAATTGCTGAAATACAGTGATCCCAGAGTTTGTGTTTCTAGCTATTATAGGAATAATTGTGAGCAGGGAGAGTAAATTTTATTTTAAGCTTTGTTTATTGACATTTTCTTGTTTCTCTTTATTCTAATATGTATAATCTTTTTTTTTTTTTTGTCTTTTTCGTGACCGGTAAGGGGATTGCAACCCTTGGTGTGGTGTCACCCGCACTGCGCTCAGCCAGTGAGCGCACAGGCCATTCCTATATAGGATCCAAACCGTCGGCGGGAGCGTTGCTGCGCTCCCAGCGCCGCACTCTCCCGAGTGCGCCACGGGGCCGGCCCCTAATATGTATAATCTTTGAGTAATAAAAGGGACTAGGGAAGTAGAGGTTTCTATAGCATGGTTAAGGGTAAGAGACTAAAAACAAATATCTTGTGACAAGAGTGTTAACTGTTACCTTGATCATTTTCAAAGACATTAGGACATCATTTTATGGAGTAGCTCTTACAATAAGAGTCTTCAAAGATGAACAAGAAATGTATCCTGAGACAGAATTTTAGAAGTTTGGTTAATAATGAGAATCATGCAAATGATCCATGTCATCAAAGACTGATTAGCTGTGTGAACTTCATCTCCAAATCTGTGAGCTCTGGTTGTTCCTGTGCTTGCTCAGGAATGCCTTTCTTACCACTTTGTTGACAGAGACTTGATTGCTTATTGTGTTGCTGAATTTCGTCTAGGCAACTACTTTCTTCTTCTGGGGTCCTAGGGACTTGAGATGTGCCACATGTAGCAAGGTTTTATGTATCCTCTAAAGAAGCAGATGGAGTTGACTTTGAGAATCTGCCATATTGTAGTGGAGTGGGTCTTCCAAAATTAGAATATCAGCTCTTCATTCGAAGAAACTTCGTAATTCCAACTATAGTGCCATGAAAATTACTGGGTTCAGTAAGCATTTGTTGATTGATTTTTTTTTTTAAATACAGGGTTTCCCAGAGTGAGAGGAGTAGCTCTGGTGATGGTCAAGATGATTTTAGATGGGGCTGGGATCCCACTTTTCATAAAACTGAAGTACACAGAAAGTTATTCTTTTTCCAATTCTCTTTCCATTTTTCTGACTGTGTAAAGGAGACAGGCTTAGTTGTCTTACATTGTTTAGTTTTCAGTGTAAATAATACTTGTTGTCTGTTTCTGGTAATGATATAAGGTTTCTTTCAAAATAAATTTAGTTAGGAAAAAATAGAAATATTTATAGAAAAAATGTTAAGTAAATAGCACAGGTGGTGTGCGAATGTCAAAAAAGTGGTTTATGAGAATGACTGAATTCCCTTACTATTTGGGTTTATTCCTAAACTTAACCATTGTTTCCACTTTCTTATATTTTTAACTGGAGTTGCCTACTCCTTGTTTTATGTAATTTTGGCTTCTTACTATCCCCAGATCATATGTTTATGAATGGAAAAAAACATTATTTCCTTCTAATTTCATACTAACCTTACAGGTCCAAGGGTATCCCTTTCTCAGTTAGGGTTCTTCAAAAGAGTTAAGTGTCCATCATGGGTAATAAATGAACTTTTCACTATGCATTTAGAATAATATGGTCTATGTATCATTCTTGGGAGAATTGGGAAAACTATTATTATGTTCTTTGGTTCAGATGAAGAACCCTGGATGAGAAAGGTTTCTGAAGTTTTTTTTGCAAAGTCAAACCAATTAGCTTAATGATCTCTGCTTTGGGTAAGAAAGAAAGGGCAGAGAGTGGCAAGAATGGAGAGGGTGATAGAAATTGCAGGAGGGAGAAATGCAAAAGAAGAGTAGCCCAACAGAGCAGAGGGGGAAAGAGAGAGTAATGGAAAATCACAATGTAAATTAATATGTTTGTTTGCAGAATGCATGGTGTTAGTGAAGCTATTTCTAAGTATGTCAAAATACAGATAGATTTACATCCCGATTAGGTTTGTTCTCAGGGGCCCAATGGTTTCAAAGGGGGAGGCAGATCTGGGCTCAAATTCTGTATCTGCCATTAGCTTTGTGATCTTGGGCAAGTCATGTCACCTTGCTAAGCCTCAGTCTCCAAATTTTCTCAGAAATGCAATTAATTTCTGCCTTACAGGATTGTTGAGAGGATTAAATGATACTTGATTATTATGGGAACTCTATTACAACATAACTAACAAGTGCATTGTAGAGCTGGGATCACCAGTTCCAAAAACAAAACAGGAAAAATGGTTTCTTTAAAAAAACCAAAAAATATTCTAAAGAAATGTGAGTTTCTATACTTTTCCTTGGAATGTGAGCCCTCTGAAGGCCTCTGCCTTTCACGTTGATGATACTCCCTTCTGGGCTGCAGAAGAGACAGCTTCTGAGGCTGCTGGGAGCTCACCATACCAGGCTCTGAGATCTGCTTCTGGCCACCATTCAGGGGGCTGACCTTAGGCATAGCCCAGCTGGAGTAGGGTCCTTGACTAGTTGCTATGATGTACTGTGTACAGGGAAATGTGAAGTGAGCAGGAGAAGTAAGTTCTTCCCCCGGCTAAGCTGTGCCTAATGGAAGACTATTTCAGGCATCCCTTTTTGCCCTCCAAGGATAGCTCCTTTGCAGGTACAAAGATCCCGTCTTTTATCTCCTCCCTGTTATCTCTCAGTCCTCACCCTCCCATTGAAACCACTCTCAAGAGAGCAGCTATTTAGACTTCGTGTGAAATCAAGTTAACATTATTACCTTTTCCAGATGTGTTTGCAATTTGAGGTTTTTACTGCCAGTTGTGGAACTCTGCCCCATTAAAGGGATTTCAGACCATTCCAGAATTTCCTGGAAAAGAACCCATGTGGGCAAGGTCTTATAGGCAGAATCCTGGAAGAAAGCCACATCCTCAGGCCCTCCTGGCTCTCTGGTCCTGTCCTCATAGACCTCAAGTCTGATGTTTCCAAGGCAGTCCTCATTCAAATACAAGGATTCTGTTCTGTACATTAAACCATTGTTTTGGTTTCCTGGGTTTGGTTTGGGAAACGTAATCACCTCTGATACATAGTAGGCTCTTAATTCTATTTTAATGGATTTCTTATATAGCAGTGTACACAAGTGTCTCTATCTGTTGATGCTAAGTTGATCTTCTGCAATTTCTGAGGGTGGCAACAGTTCCTAACCCTCTGTATGCCTTCACGGTTCGGGTGCTGTAGTAGGCTAAGCATATTCACAGCAGGCTCAACTGCATGCAGTAACTCACTCACTCTATCTATCTATCCCTCATCTATCTAACTGTCCATTATAAAGAGAATAGAGGGGAGAATTGGAAGATTTCAGACATTTTCTTTGGACAGTTCAAGATTTTGGATAGCTCTGCTTACCTTGCCTGGCCTTTGAGAAGCTGAGCTTAATAGCTTTTAGAACCAAGTGTGAAATGCTGCCTCCTTCACTAGGGCTGGATGGCGGAAGGGCAACGTGAGATTTGCTTTTGCAGGCTGCTAGCATTTAGTTTTGATGTTATTGCTGCTGTTCTGAGTTTTAAATATTTTAATGAAAACTTTTATTGTGTTTGTGGAATGGTTTTTAGCAAAGGCTGCAGTTTTAACTATTCTAATAAATGAATGGGAGATGTGTATAAAAAGAATTTAAAATGAAACTTAGTTAACTCACACACAACATTTCATAGAACACGATAGAATCTGATGTTTTAGAAGGTGAAGTGCATGACTGGGTACTGGAGAGACAGGTTATGACTTTCAGAACTAGCATGATCACAAAAAGTCTGCACGTTCCTAGTTGATCTCGTGAGTACTTGATTATTTCAAGTAAATTACTGCTGTTTTAATGGAATCACCATGTTTAAGAGCTGTGTCTGGTTCACCAAGAACAAGGTAGATGAAGAAAGTGATGATTTATCTGGAAAACCTAGCCTTGTGTAACTGTCTTCAGCCTCTTGAAAACAAGTGATAAAACCTTATCCACAAGAACTACCCGTTTAAAATTTTTTGAATAGGCCTAAATATCTAAACATGTGCATAGAATATTCCCAGTGAGCATTACAGTTCATTTTGTGAATTGTATTCCTTCTTCCCACCTCTGGTTTTGATGCCTTTAGGGCCTCTCCATAAAAAATGAACTTATGCAATTTTGCTAGGTAGTTTTCACAGTGCTTTAAAAATGCATTTTCTTTTTTTTTTTTTTTTTGTCTTTTTTCCGTGTCCGGCAACGGATCGCAACCCTCAGTGTTGCCCCCATACCAGACCGGGGACCGGCAACGGGATCGCAAGCCTCGGTGTTGTTGCTCCCGTGCCTCGCTCAGCCAGTGAGCGGGAGCCGGTCTGTATGTGGGATCCGAACCCTCGGGCGGGAGCGCCGCCGCGCTTCCCAAGCGGCGCACTATCCAGTGCGCCACCGGGCCGGCCCTAAAAATACATTTTCTTTTTTTTTTTTTTTTTTTTTTTTTTTTTT
>NW_007726116.1:1920247-1947092 GCF_000696425.1 Galeopterus variegatus | reverse complement strand
GGGATCCGAACCCTCGGACGGGAGCGCCGCCGCGCTTCCCAAGCGGCGCACTATCCAGTGCGCCACCGGGCCGGCCCTAAAAATGCATTTTCTTATTGGTGTGGTGGTGCCAGGAGCACTGTAGGAGAATGTGGGTTTTATCTCTCCCTCTGATCCCAAACACTGAAAGATAAAATGGAAAATAGTTATGAAAAGTGATGGTGGTGGTCATTTCCCTGTTTGCTCTCAGACTGATTCCTTACCCTTTGCAGGATCTTCTCTGTGTAGTCAGGCTCAGCCAAAGAGAGGTATGGGCAGGAAATTGGAGGGAGGGAGGAAGGGAGAGATCTGGCTCTTCTGCTGCCTCTCTGCCTCAGGTAGCTTCTAACACCTAACGGGCCCATTTGTGGTCCCAGCTACCCCAGGCAGGCTTGCTGAAATCTAGCTTTCTCCAGCTGCTTAAGGCTCTGGGGTCTGTCACCACCACTTTCTGTCCCCCTCCTTCCATTTGTAGTAAAAAAAAACCCTCAACGCATTATTTTCTAATTATTCATATTGCATGACCATTGTAAAAAGAACAAAAAAAGAAACAACATAAAACTATAAAAAGTGTTGAATTACCTGAAATCCCACTATCCAGCAATAACCGTAATCAACGTATTAGTGGATTTCCTTCTAGTTCCTTCTAGTGTTTTCTTTCCCCCCATGAATAGTTATAAACTGGGAATACTTTTGGAAACATCTATTAGATGCTGTCAGTGGCTTCTCGGAGCTGTAATTTGTGGATGAGCTTCTGTGATAAGTGCCTGTGCTATCAGAATATCAGTCTAGTTCCCAGGATGATGGGCACCAGTGCCAAGATACAGCAAGCCATGGTCATGAGCCTTTGATCCTGTACCTAATACATGCATGAATGCACACACGCGCACACACGCGCACATACACACACATGTGCATGCACAGACTTCAAATCCCAGTTGTCCTGAAGGCCACCTCGAGAGTAAATGTCCTTGGAAGAAGCTGCACTCTGCTTATTGTCCACTGCAGATGGATACTGACCAGCTCCAAAGGTTTCTTCCAAAGGGAAGTAGGCTTCTGCAGCAACTCAAGGAGGCCTACAAACAGATATGTTCCTTGAGCAGAATAACAGCAATACCAGACGGTGTATGCATGAGGTGACTTTCCTCTGATGAGCTCAAGCTGTTCTGGCATTATCTAACTCATTGTTTCTTCATTCTTGTGAGGAAGTGGGGAAGATGTTTTTATTCCTTCTCTGTAGATTGGGAATCTGGGTAACTGTGAGACCAAAACCACTGATCGAACATCTTCCAGTGCTTTCTGACTCTGAGAAGTTTATAATTTTTCAACTGTAGTCCTGTGTCCCACTTCCAGAGATTCTAATTCCATAGGTTCTGGGATGGGACCAAGTAATCTGCATTTTCCAAAGCTCCTCAGGTGTTGATGTAGCCAGGTATAGGAACTGTTGCTGTAGAAACCCTATTTGTTCATACTGACTACTCTAGTTATTTAAACCCATATAGTGCATTCCACATGCTGTTCATTATGACATTTTTGGGTTCGTTGAACTGTTAGTCCTCCAATCTTAGGATAGTCAAATTGGGGATATTCAGGCCTTTCTTGCCTGTGACTAGTCTTCTTTCTACTTCTGGTCTTCTGTAGAGATAGTTTTCTGTGCTCTTGCTTTGTCCCACTGGGTGCAAGTGAGTCTCATCTTTTGGAAGTAGAAGGTGAGCCCAGACCTGTGATGACCGACAGGCAAGTGCTAGATAACACTGGGAAAAGGCCACAGTTCCTTTCTGATCCTTCCTATCTCCTGCAGGGCCCACTGTGCTCTACCCTGGCTTATCTTCTCTGTCAGCATGGATTAATGATAAAAGGATATAAAACATCTAGCTCTTCCCCTCTCCTTAAAACACTTTATGCCTAGGCCTAATTTCTTCACTGGCTGGGTGATTAACTAATCTGAACTAATATATTACAGGAAGAAAGTGTGTATATTAGATATCTATTGTTGCAAAACAAATTAATCCAATACTGAGTGGCTTAAAATGACAAACATTTATTACCTCTTGGTTTATTTGGGTCAGGAATTTGGGAGGAGTTTCCTCAGATGGTTTTGGCTTTGTGTCTTTCATGAGGTTGCAGTCAAGATACTGGCTGTGGCTCCAGTCATCCTCCAGGCTCTAGAGCAGTTGGAGGATCAGTTTCTGAAATGGCTGTGGGCTGGAGGCCTCAGTTCCTGGTGGGCTGTTGTTGTCAGGGACCTCAGTTCCTTTCCTCATAAGCCTCTCCACAGTGCTGCTTGAGTGTCCTTGTAGCATGGCTTCTCCCAGAGTGGGTGGTATGAGAAAGGATATAAGGAGGGAGCCACACGGCCTTTCATGTCCTGATCTCATTACAGTGTTGCTGCTGCTTGAACACAGTCTTTTGGCTAGAAGTGAGTCACTAAATATAGTCTACACATAAGGGAAGGAGAATTGGGCCCCACCTTTTGAAAGGAGGAGTTTCAAAGATTTTGTGTATGTATTTGAAAACTACCACACAGGATAACCCTTCAATATGCTAACCTTTGAAATACTGTACTTATTAGTAGGGCCTCAAACTGCTCAATGCTTAATAAATTCTTGAGCTCTCTTCTCTGACTTACTGATTTTAGATAGGGAAGAATGGAGACATTCCAGTCTCTGGTTAATTTTTAATACCCTCTTCTGTCTGTGATGTGCACACACACACACACACATATGCACAACCGCCCTTCCTTGTTCTGGATCTGGTCCACATACTATACAACTGACTACTGTCACAAGCAAAGCTTCTTCTCCCACAGTGCCCTCCCCACCCCCATTTCCAGTCAGGGACTGGTCCCTCTGGTTTCTGTTATTTTGTTTGAATAGTTCATCCTGGTAATCCCAGTCTTTGTCATCAGTTTGGCCTTGAAGAAAAACAGAGCAAGAATTGGGAGGACTTTTGTAAGGAGGAGGGGGAAAATCTTTTCTTTCCGCCTATATGTTCAGGAGTTGGGATATCCCTATTTCCTAGCAACAGTCTTGGAGGTGAAGCAGCGCTTTGTGAGAATCAAAGCAAGTCTGACTGTAGCATCATGACTGTTGAAAAGGCCTTTGAAAGATGAAAAATCTGCCAATTATATGTCTTTGAGTTGGATTCTATCCAAGCCCTCCCTGAAGGAATGCCATTTGCTTGGTGTCTGAGCAGGACAGGAAGAGAGGAAGGAAGCCTGGACATAAACTGCCCAAGTTATGAAGCAGTTCTTCTTGACAAAGAAAGGTTAGGTTACTGAAATGAGATGGATGGATCAGCCAAAGATCATGGTTCTGTCAGGCTTCTCAGGACACCACGAATTAAAGGCTTGTAAATCACCTGCGAAATGCCATTAATCAATGGCAAAAAGGAATAAGAAAGCTTCTCTGTGTAGGTTAAAGATGGTAAAGAAAATTGCCATAGGAAGAAGCTTATTTTCTAAACTCTCTGCATCTAGTCTCAGGAAGATCTGCTTTTGTAACCCCCTTGTAATAAAGATCTAATTATTACAAGAGATATAGGAACAGAGTTGCTGATTATAAAGTGGCATGCTTTTATGTCTTTCTAGGGACATGGGTGGGATATTACTCAGTCTGTCATTTCATTTGGGTGTGTTTATGAGGGCATTCGTTAGGAAGAACAGGTGGCACTGTGTACTTTTGTTATAAAGCATCCTGCTCTGGTTATGGAGTGACAGGCATCAGAGCAAGGCCCTTTACTTGCATTATTTTATTCAATGATCATAATGACCCAGACAGATAGCTTATTTTTAGCTCTATTTTTATAGGAGAAAACTTTGAGTTTCAGAGGGGGAGGTACCTTGCTGAAGTTCACATAGCTAATAAGTGGAACTAGAACCAGAACATGGATTCAGGTGTGTTGGCTTCCAGTGTTCTGGGTATTCCATTTTGCCTTAACTCTGTAAACATTACTTGAAGTGGGAGGGTTACAAAATCTCCCACTTCTCATTTGGGACGGTTTTATGCTTTTCTGGAAAACAGTGAAATGACCTCTTGCCTTTGCTCAGCATCTTAACCTGTAAAATGGGCTAATGACTGGATTAATGTGGAGATCAAATGAGATATGTTATAGCATTTCTTAAACTGGAAAGTACAATTTAAATACAAGGCATTATGCTCTCACCTCATTTTGAACCTGCTTCAAGAGTGGTGTTATGGTTTGAAAGTTTGCATCCCTCCAAAATTCAGATGTTGAAACCTCACCCCCAAGGTGATGGTATTAAGAGGTGGGCCTTTGGGGAGGTGATTAGGTGAATGAGGTTAGTGCCCTTATAAGAGTGGCCTGAGGGAGTTTGCCCCTTTTGCCACATGAAGACACAGCAGCAAGGCACCATCTTTGAAGCAGAGAATGAGCCCTCACTAGACTGTATCTGCTGGTGCCTTGATCTTGGATTGCCCAGCTCCAGAATTGTGAGCAATAAATTTCTTCTGTTTATAAATTACCCAGTCTAAGGTATTTCTTTATAGCAGCCCAGGTGGATTAAGACAAGTGGTCAGATCGGCTAATAAACATGTAGTGGCTGTATTCAATGCATTCTACTGACTGGATATTTGCAGACTTTGGGTGATGATAGGATTTCAATTTAGTGCTCTTGTGCTATTTCTTGGGAACTGGAGAGTAATGAGTATTAGGGCTGGCTGAAATTGGCATAGAAAAAAGATATCATTGTCTGCATGAGTTTTGTGCTCTCCCCTACTTCTCAAGTTGAACTATATGAGTAGTAAATCATCAGCTTTCTAGAAGATAAGCTGTTGCCCATTTTCAAATATTAAAATCTAAGAGAAGCAAAGGAAAATGTGTTAAGATCATTTTTTAGTGCAAAATGCAGGAATGACCCTGATTTCAAGTTTAAAGGAAAGAACAATTCAGGCTCTTATTTCCACATAAATCCAGGTGGGAAAGAGCAGTATACAGTGAGTAATTGAATGAATAACATGAGATATTTATAAGATGAAATTTCACATCATAGAGAGAAGGTCTTGAATGCAAAATGTGTAATATTTATTTTCTTCCTATTCACCATCGTCTATTTTAAATAAGGTTGTCTACCTCATTAATAATGAAGAAGACAGCAGAACACCATCACTCTTGAAAAGATTATACAAATTTAAAATAATTTATCATTTCTAGGCACATACTCTTGTTATTAGTTTTCTGTGCATCAGTGTCTGTAAAATGGAGGCTATCAAAGTTGTTCTTATTTAATAGATTCAGGAATTCTGCAGTGCACAGAGGTGAGCTTCCTACAGTGCTATACTTCGAGGAAGGACTGGCTGAAAGGACTTGGGTCTTAGGTTTATGTTGGTGTCAAACATGCAAAAGACTCTTCATCCATTGCCTTCCACCACCTCATTTTTGGAAGGAGACAACTGAGCCTACATGAACAAATGGTGGGTGAAGGAGCTATGACTGAGATCCAGGTAGCCTGTTTCTTGAAGCTCAGTTCCATTCAACCCTAATGTGCCTCACGCCGAGCCACCCCAAGGACTGCATTATCTGAGAAGATGCTCTTCCTGTCTCTGCTTTGCTTTCCAGATGGAGGTGTGGCATGTAAGGGATGGTGGGTGGTCAGAAGTCAGGACACAATGTGAATCAGCCTTGCAAAAGATTTTGAAACTCTGTAAGTATTTTTTCAGCCCACAGCATTTGCATTGGCTTCACTCCCTGCCCATCTAATCATCATCTTATTCCCTATCAGACAACATGTAGAAATGCCGGCAACATGCCGGCAGCCACAGCTTCAATTTTCCCTAAGCCATCAGTTCCTGTAAGGCCAAAGGGAAATAGAGAGGAGGGCTGAGTACTCTCAGCTCAGTTTCATATTGAAATTTGGCCCCCGTTTCTTCTCTTTCCTCCAGATTGCTTGTAGTCTGTAGACACCTGAGCTTATTTTTGAGGCTGGTATGGATGGCAGAATAGAACCACGTGCCCACGTGCAACTGCAGGGGCCAAGATGGTGATGTAAGAGCTGGATGCTCCCAGAACCAGCCAGATTGTCAACAATGTGCAAAGTGAGGCTGAGAACGGCTCCTAGCAGGGAAAAGGATGATGCAGGTAAAGCACGGGACCAGTGAAATCTCCAATTTCATCCTTAATACCCCAAACTTTAATTTGCCCTTAGAGAGTACTGGCTGCTTTGGAGTCAGACTGACAAACATGTGCCAGACATTGTGCTAGGTGCTGGAAAAAACAGTCAAGGAGAACCCTTCCTTGACGCACAGAGAAGTTAAGTCCCAGGAGGTTATCATCTTCATCAGCATCGCCTGGGGACTTGATAAGAATCCAGACAACTGCTCTCCACTGCAAACCTGCTGAATCAACATCTCTAGGGGGCAGGCCTAGGGATCTGTTAATGAAACAAGACTCCCAGGTTAATCTCCCCCAAATTATAGAGAAGACAAATGGGAAAATATTGAATGTTTCCTGATTGGAAGTGGAGGGACACTTTTGTGTCCTTACCTGGGAACAAACCCTGACAGATCCTGATACCCGGAGGGACAGACTCTTTGATTTTGGGGGTGTTGGGACTTGGGGATGTTTAGCCTAGCTGGGCTTCATTGGGTGTGAGGGATAGATATCCCAGACCACTTATGGAAGATTTACTAATTTGAGTTCCAAAATCAAATCAAAGTCTGATTAAGACGTATTTACTGCATACCTACAATGGTCACGGCCCTCTGAGGTATGAAGGAGGAGTCTAAGGCAAGCTCCTGCCTTCTCTTTAGCAATGGACATAAGACTTACGCATGCAACCCAAAGGATAAAAGATAAAATAAGACCTTAGAGAGTGTCTTCCCTTGGGGAAAACAGAGTGTGGGGAACCTCATCTTGAATGGTGGTGGTGGTGGCGGGAGGCACTTACATGTGCAACTGAGAATCCTGGGGAAGAGGGTAAGGTGAGTGGAGGTGGACAAGGATCCTCGCTGATAGGGACACAGCTTTTTTTGAAGGTTGATGCAAAAACTGACTGCTCCTCTTTGCCAACTAAAAATAATTAATATTTACTGAGCACTTTCCATGGGCATTCTCTAACAGCTTCCAAGTATTCACCTCCTTTCATTCTCACAGCAACACAATGAGTTAGATATTATCACTCTCCCCATTTCCGGATGAAAAAATTGACACACAGAGAAGTTAAGTCAATTGCCCAGTGTCACACAGCAAATAAGCAGCAAACCCAGGATGTGAACCTCAAAAGTCTGCCTTTAGGGATTTTTCACTATACAGTTCTGTCCCTTGGCTTAGAAAGCCCATTGGAGGGATGTGTCCTGCTCACATGGCTGAGTTCTCTCTTCCCTCCAGACTTCTGCAGAAAAAGCTTATGCTGGTATCCCTGGGGAGGAGAAGTGATACCTGTAATCCTCAGGAAAGTCCAGCATATGAAGGAGAGGATAAGAAAAGGCTAAGGGAACTGGAAGAACTTGAGACTTTACCAGGTCAACAAGGCAGCACAGCACTTCAGGGTGTTTCATCTTTGTCCAGGGCAGGAAGGCAACCTCTGGCCTTTCTTGTGGGACTCAGGTGTGCATTTGCATAGGAGCCAGTTAGCCCTGGCTGATGATTTTGCTTGTCAGTGTTAGCAGTTCATGGCAGGAACACAGAGGCTTGGCCCACTAAACCTGGGATCAGGGGTTAGCAACATGGGTTTTGTAGGTGGAAAAGGTACATTTTGCAGAATTCCAGGGTGCCAGCAGAATAAAGTTGTAATGCTTGACTTTGAGGTTGGATGTGGAGAAAAATGGAGCTGATAGACTAGGAGACTGGGAATCAAAAAGGGTTGGTGTCAGATGGAGGTCAAGCAGCATCAGAATGTTGAGCCTGGAAGCTGAGAGATGCTGGCCACAGCAGGACTTGTGAATGACTGAAGGTGGCCCAGGTCAATGGTTGGAGTTCTTCAGTGAAGAACTGTGAGATGAAGATATAGAAGGAATTGTTATGGGAATGTTAAGGCATTGAGTATGTCAGCAGTGCTAGAGAACCTGGTGTAGAAGCCTCCTGGAAGTGTCCTGGAGTGGGGAGAGGGCAGTGGTATCTGAGATGCTTTAAATCTCACCAGACCTCTCACAAAGCAAGCTGTGATCAGTGGGCAATTATGAGGCAGGATAGACCACTGGTTAGGGAAGAATGTATAGAGGATATGGTGCTTGAGCTGAGCCTGAAAAGAGGAGAGATGTTTGATGGACTGGGCTGAGAAGAGGGCTGTGAAGTCATAGGAGCAGAAGCACTGATGAGGCAAATACCAATGCAAACCATAGAAGATTGCTTAAAACTTATTTCACTATGTAATTGTTGCACTTTGTAATGATCAATTGTGCAAATGAGTATATTACTTAATATAAATTGCATTAAGGGGCTTGCTTTGATGGTATGCAGGCTTTGACCCCGCAAACCCTCGAAGGACAGTATATTATGTCAGCACAAGTGCTATACTTACAAAAAGAGGCCAGTTTTGGGGAAACTCTACCTCTGGATTTCTGAGACAGACAAATGTACTAAAATATGGAAACGGGAGCATATACAGATTCGTCTCTTTCTGTATCTTATTGCCAAAATGTTTATTATTTGTTGTTTATTTTTTCAGAGAGAGAAAGGGAGAATTTTTTGAAGTTTAGTGATCGAGAGGGTTAACTTTTCTGCCCTGATCAATAACTTTGGACAAACATCTCCATCTCTGAACCTACTGGGGGCCATTACTGGCATATCTTGGGTTTGGGCATATGAAGGAGCATATGGATTAGGTATGTATTCCTGGAATATATCTTGAAATCTTTATCAGTCTTTAGCATTTCCTAATGAATCCTTAGTAGCTACCATTAACTACTGTTCTGGGGATTTGGTGAACACTGAGCTGTGTTTAGGTGGGAAAGAAAGAGAGAGAGCCCCTGAATACAGCACTCCCATTCTCTAGAGCTGGACATGGCCCTCCTCAGAAGCTACTTGTCTTAGTCCTTCCAGGTTGCTGTAACAAAATACCATAAACTGGGTAGCTTATAAAGAGCAGAAATTTATTTCTCATGGTTCTAGAGGCTGGGAAGTCCAAGATCAAGGTGCCGGCAGATTCGGTGTCTGGTGAGGGTCCACTTTCAGGTTCATAGATGGCACCTTCTAGCTGTGTCCTTGCATGGTGGAGGGGTGAGGGGTCTCTCTGGGGTCCTTTCTAATATGCCATTCATGAGGGCTCTAATCACCTCCCAAAGGCCCCACCTAATATTATCACTTTGGGGTTAGGATTTCAACTTATGAATTTTGGGGGAACACAAACATTCAGATGATAGCACTACTTTTCCATGAGATGATGAGAGGTGAAATAACTATACCAGATGTTATACCGGTTATGCTTCCAGAAAAACTGGGTCCTAGTGTTCTGTGATGTGTGGATTAGAGAACTGGCTGAGAGAACTCACATTAAAAAGAGAGTCTTTTAAAACTGAATAAAAAGGCTTTCACATTTTGGGGAGAAAAGAAAAGATGGCTTTTGTGCGCTTCTTAATGCATATGTACAGATTTGAATGGATTTATTACAGAATTCAAGAACAGAAGATTAAGAAATTAAGAATCATGATGCTTAAAATAGATAGCACTTTTTTTTTTTTTTTTTTTTTTTTTTTTTTTTTTCACTTTAAGCAAAGCAATCTGCTAGGCAGGTGAGATTTCTGGAATGGTGACAATAAAACATCCCGAAGCCTGGAATGCTTTTTCTCTACCAGTAAATATTTCCAAATGCACTTTTGATGAACATTTAAAATTTTATCCTAGCAACATATAGACAAGCAGAACTAGGGATCTTCTGATGCCCTCCCCTGCCCATATGTACACTAAGTATAAAGGACTGAGGCATTTAACAATGTTTTCAATGTCCTACAAAATCAAATCAGCACCCAATTCTGTGCTTTCTTTTTCAGATTACAGACTTTTTTTATTTTTTATTTTTTAAAATCAAGGACAGCTAGGAAGAAAAAAAGTTATCCTGGATATTATATAAGTTGTGTCATCACTGTTCTTCTTTCATCAGATAACTTTTTTCTTTCATTTGCTATTACTGCCGGTAAGTAGTGTTCACTTCCTAGAAGTCCTGTAGTACTGTGTTTACAGATTTGTGCTTCATATTATATTACATGTCCATTTCTCATCTACCATATTGTAAACTCCATAAAGGCCACAGCTCCTTGTCATTTCAACACCTTCAGCTGTACCTTGCTGTCAGCAGTGGCTAATAAATGTTTCTTTAATAAATTAAAGACACAGAAGGGAAAAGTCATACAGGCCTGCTCTACTTATAAACTATATGGTTTGATTTGAGGGATTCCAAACCCACTATATTCAAATATATTTTCTCAGATTCGAAATGTCTTAATTTCATTTTCACTGTTTTAGGGTTAATAATTTTTCTTTATTTCAGAAAGGATCTGTTAAAACAAAGTTTTACCTGGGAAGAGAGCCTTGAGGGCACGGGACACAGGTGGGTGCATTTTGAACGGGGAAGGCTGGTGGGAAGGACATAGAGTTGGCAGGTGCTGGTGGGGACAGTCCCAGGCTGAGGACACCTGGGGGAAGAGGCTGCTGAAAGGCAGTAAGATAGTATCAAAACAGGTATATTTTGCATCTTTTATAAGATTACCAGCATGAGATTTGGAGATGTTAAAAACATTGGGCAAACTAGAAAATCTTACCTGTTATATTTTGCAATGCAATCTGAGGCCTGCGTTCAGAACTGCCGATGCATGACACAGACCCCGAAGTGCTCACCTACTTCTGGGTACACCCCTAATGACTGCACTTAGCATATCTGCAGACAGCTGCAGCCTTGCTAGGTGAGCGATACCCTGTGAGGACATTCATTCTCTCCCAGATCAGCAAGAGTAGTTTATTCTGTACACAGGAGGAATTTCCAAGAAGCTTTCACTTCCTTTAAAATCCTCCAAAAGTCTTCAGCAGGATGTAAACCCAGAGGGTGATCCCAGGGGTCCATAACATTCATAGAACTCTCCAAAGGAGGAGGAGGTCCTGGCAATGGTCAAGGGAATGTGTCCCAAGACACCTCTCCACTGAGTCCCCAACCACCCTTGCCACTTTTCAGCGACCCTTGCATAGCTAGCAAGGAACTCAGATATAAAGAGCTGGCAGTTAATGCTTCTGTTTTTGCCCTTCGGAATCCGTAATGGGAAGTGTCTGGAGTCACACAAAGTAAGCGATGTCAGGCAACAACATGTTCCAGGACAGACATGCCAATCAAAGATACCATGGCTTTTGGCAAATACATAACAATAATATTTTAAATAAGTTTTTCTGTTATAAGGCAGAGTTTTCTTTGAGTGCAGAAATCAAAAGCTGGTCAAAACATTGCTCAGTTCCCTCTTGGTGGGGTGGGACTGGGAACACGATAGGGCAGGTGGGAGAGGGTGAGGGGAAGGTGGGAGATCCCTGGGGCTGCTGCTGTATTTCACGTCTGTCAGCATTTCCATTACTGAAGCCTCAGGGGGCTGTAATTTAATGTAACTATAAAAATTTACCCTCTGAGTTGAAAGTTATCACCTTGGAACTTATTTTGCTGATATTTTACACTTTTTGAAGAAGGAGAAGTATGCATATTCCCCCAATGTTAAAATTAGAAGAGAAATGTAGAAAGCCTACCTCATTTGGCAGTTTTTAAGAGACCCCTGAAATAAGATAATGTAATATGGGCTTTTAACTTAACCTTTTTCTACTTCCATAGCTCCCTTTTATTTTTAAATATTGTCTTAATTTACATCCTCCTCTTTGCCTTCCAGAATGTGTGTGTGTATAAAACGTATTATTTTTTATATCAATCCTTTCTCTACTTCCGCCCCATTAAACATTTGCTCATATCTACAAGGCACTGTGCTTTAAGCTCAGAAAAATAATGAAGAATAAAATATTCTCTCCCCTTAATAACAAGTTTCTCTTCTCTTGGAGACATTGGTTTGTTTTATTTTATTTTTCTATGTTAGATTTTAACCTCTTTGAGAGTGAAAAACGGCATCATATGCATAAATATACTTAAAAACAAAACACAAGACTTCCGGTCAAGATGGCAGAGTAGGTCCCCAGCATCATTCTCTCCCACAAATCAATTAATTTACAACTATTAAAAGTCAACAACAGCCAAGCTGAGGAAGAGAGACCGACGGAGTTCATGGAGGCAGGAGAAGCCACGATGAGAGAAAGAAAGAACTGCTCCCACCATTTCAGATCCTGGCCACTTCCAGGCTGGAGCTGGTGAGCACACGGAGCAAGAGCTGGCAAAAGCCACAGCTGTGCCCTTCATGTGAAGGTGCTTGGAGGCGGCAGGGGAGAAGAGGGCCTTGGTGGCTGCCAAGGGTTCCTGTGGACCCACATAGGAGTGAGGAGCCAAAGACAACAGAAACAGGAGCCACTCAGAGGCTGGTGAGTCGTTGCAAGGGACCAGTGCACAGCCCGCCCCATGGGAAGTGTTTGGAGTGCGGGTGGTGGAGGAGATGGGCCCATTGGGGGATGCTGGAGCACAGAATACACAGTGGATCTGCTCCCCAATTAGCATAGAACCACTCAGTGAAGACTGGTCAGGAATATAGAATGGCATGGGGGTGCCGTTTGCTGAAAAGACTCAGGCCCAGACCAGACTTTCCACACAACCCAGGTGCACCAGAACTCATAAGACCCAGAAGTACATACAAGGTCAACCATTAAAACCTGAGCTTCACAAAAAGCCTACCCCAGGGAGTCAGCAGCAAAGCAGTAATTTAGCTCAACCACAGAGCTCAAGTGCTGGTCCCTGCAGGAAGTTCCTCCATTTTAGAAGTAAGCAAATGACAACAAATTAGTCCCAGTGCAAAGTTTAAGTGGTGGAAACAGCAAATAATCCAACACAGAACTGAAAGAAAAATAAAATACCCACAGACCAGAGACAAAATCTGATAATAACTAGTAAAGGTTTAACATCACCAAAGAACACCTATAAAACTGAGAAAGACTGGAAGCCCCCTGGGCTCCCAAGCCAGGGAGCGGTGTGGGCCTGGTGCTTAAGCCATGCCCCTGATGTCTGCAACCAGGACAGCGATGACCACTGAGTCGCTGCAGGAAATGCCCTGGGCTCCTGAGCTGGAGTGATGGGAGGCCTCAGGCCTCAGCCATGCCCCCCAACCCCTGCAACTAGCCCAGTGATGACCACCAAGCTGTTGCAGGAAGCTCCCTGGTCTTCCAAACTGGGGAGGTGGGAGTCTGAGGGCTTCAGCCACACCCCCCTGACATCTGCAACTAGCCCAGTGACAAACACCAAGGCACCACTGGAAGCCCCTGGTCTCTCCTGCAGGAATGAGGGGGGTGCCACAGGCCTCAACCACATCCCCCCTCCTTCCTCCTTCTCCCACTCTATTTCCTTCTCTTTTCCCTTCTCCCCCTCCCACCCAGCTGCTCTGCAACAACATCTTAGAATGTAAAAAAAAAAAAAAATAATAAACTTAAAAAAAAACACAACACAATGTCATAAAAGTTGGTAAATCTTCAAAAATGGTGACTTTCTTTGGTATCATTTTCTTCCTTCAACATTCCTTCTTTTAAGCCTTGTTGAGTGAGCGCCACAAAGCAACCTGTACCCAGATGTGGTAGGCAATATAATGGTACCGCAGATATGTCCACCTTCTGTTCCTTGAAATCTGTAAATATATTACCGTACATGGCAAAGGGGAGTTAAGGTTGCAGGCAGAATTAAGGATGCTAATTGGCTGACCTTATAGTAGGGAGATTATCCTGTTTTTTCTGGGTGGGCACAATGTAATCACAAGGGGTTTTAAAAGCACAAGGGGGAGACAGTAGAGGAAGTGAGAGAGATTCAACATGAGGACATAACTCTCCATTGCTGGCTTTGAAGATGGGAGAGGGGACCACAAGCCAAGAAAGACCGGCAGCCTCTGGAAGCTAGAAGAGTCAATGAAATGGATTCTCCCCTATGGTCTCCAGAAATGAACATAGCCCTGCTGACACCTTGATGTTAGCCCATTGAAACCCGTTTTGGACTTCTGACCTCCACAACTTCAAGATCATAAATTTGTGTTGTTTTAAGCCACTAAGTTTGTGGTAAGATGTTACAGCAGCAGTAAGAAACTAATAGATGAGATGAACACAGAACAGTTTACCCTAATAGATTACTCAGTTAGTTCACCTCCTGGCTGATCAGAGCCCTCAAGTTGTCTGTGTGAATTTCCTGAGACTGTTTTATTATAAGTCCTCATTCATATCCTCTTCATTTTGAGCTACATTCCATGCACTCTTTATTTCCCCATGTCTTCTATTTTCCTCTCCAAAATGTGCCTATTCTGTGTCTCATTGTTTAGGGTTTCTTTGAAATGAGAGAATTAAATGTTGTTCTATATGGTCTGTATCAGTCACAATCCAATCAGGAGACAGAAACCACATACTTATTTGAACAAGAAAAGTATAACATAAGGAATCATCAACTATAATAGGGGATTGGAATTGGATAGTAAGAACTATAGAGAACTCTAAAGAATATAGAAATAACAGATATAAAGAGAAACCCTCCCCCTAGGGCTGAGCAAGAGTATCCAAGGAAGATACCCCTCTGCCCCTCCAGGGATGTGATCTAGACTCTGTTGGAGGGCATGTCTATGGTTCATGGCTAGAGTGGAGAATTCATTGTGGTGCCTTGCTAGTGAAATTTGTTGAAACTCTGTCTTCCAGAACTTGTTAGAAGTCTACCCACTAGGATGCCAGGGAAAGCCCTTCATAGGAAGGTGTCTTGCTGGAGGCTCTCTGCTGTGAAACCACCCACGGGGGGTGCCAAGGAAAGGTGCTGGCCACTGACTGCTGCTGGCCTCCATTCACTGTGGGAGCCAGAGGCTAGAGAAGCCATATGTGCTGCAGGAACTGGGTACTGGAAAGGCCATGCATGCCACACCCAAAACCAGGGAGGGAGATCTCTTCCTCTTGAAGTATCTCTCCAGCACCCTCTACTGGCAAAGCTTGACATCATGCCAGGTGGTAAAGGAAAAATATTTACAGGGCTCAACTCCATTCCCAGAGCAAGCAATGAAGGGTGAATTTGGAGTTGAGAGACAGTAAATTGAGACCTCATAAATGGTCCCAAAAGGCTATTATATAGGACAGTGATTCTCAAAGTGTGATCTGTGGATGTCTAGGCTCACTGGGATCCTGCCAGGGAGTCTGTGAGGTCAAAAATATTTTCATGATAATATTGAAATTTTATTTGCCTATTTATTGTGTTGACACTTGCACTCATGGTACAAAAGCAGTGGTGGTAAAACTTCTGGCACCGCAGCAGAAAACAAAGCAGTGACATCAAACTGTACCCGCCATCATTATATTCTTCACTTGCACACATGCAGAAGACAAACAGTTTCTCTTAAGAATCTCCTGACTAAGCTGTAAAAATTATTAATTTTATGAAACTTCAAACCTTGAGTACACATCTCTTTAATATTCTTATATGACAACATGGGAATAATGCATAAAGTAATTCTGTTGCATATCCAAATATGATTGTTTTGAGGAAAAGCAAGTGTGCAATTGTTTGAATTGCAAGCTGAACTAGCTGCTTTTTTCATAGATGGCATTTTAAATAGAATAAATGACTGACAGACAATGGTTATGCAGACTTGGGTATTTCGTAGACATTTTCTTAAAAATTAACAACAAAATGAGCCTGTCACTCCAAGGAAAAACCGAGCATTTGTTACCAGTGATAAAATTCAAGCTTTCAGGAAGCGACTGGAATTTTAGAAAACTTGCATCTGCCACGATGAGCTCAATAGCTTCCCAATCCTTAAAGACCTTTCTAAAGAAGATTGGTGGTGATAGTACAAATACACCTTTTGGATATTATGTAAAATTTGTCAACATTTAGAAGATCTGATTACACAGTGAATTAATATTTTCTTTTTTTTTTTTTTTCCCTTTTTGTCTTTTTCCGTGTCCGGCAACGGATCGCAACCCTCAGTGTCGCCCCCGCACCGGACCGGGACCGGCAACGGGATCGCAACCCTCGGCGCTGCTCCCGTGCCTCGCTCAGCCAGTGAGCGGGAACTGGCCTGTATGTGGGATCCGAACCCTCGGCAGGAGCGCCGCCGCGCTTCCCAAGCGGCGCACTATAGCAGTGCGCCACCGGGCCGGCCCAGTGAATTAATTTTTTTTTTCCTTTTTGTCTTTTTCCGTGTCCGGCAACGGATCGCAACCCTCAGTGTCGCCCCCGCACCGGACCGGGACCGGCAACGGGATCGCAACCCTCGGTGCTGCTCCCGTGCCTCGCTCAGCCAGTGAGCGGGAACTGGCCTGTATGTGGGATCCGAACCCTCGGCAGGAGCGCCGCCGCGCTTCCCAAGCGGCGCACTATAGCAGTGCGCCACCGGGCCGGCCCAGTGAATTAATATTTTCTAAATGACCAATGTGTGCTGTCTAAAGTCATTCATGGGTCAAATATTCATTTAAAAGTGTCAGATCAACGGATTTTAATGCAATGGAAGACAAAACGTTCATTGGTATGGTTTCAGGTTCCATATTGCCACTAACCTTTAGGACACTACCACTTGTAGAGTTTTGTGTAGTATCAAAGAATTTCCACAGTTACCTGCAAAGGTTATTAAAATTCTTTCCTTTTCTGAGGATGTATCTATGTGAGACTGTGGATTTTTTTTTTACATACTTCAACCAGATTGAGTACAGAAACAGGTATGAGAATTCAGCTGTCTTCTGTCATCAGACATCAAAGCAATTTGGAAAGAGGCAAAATAATGCTACTCTTCTCATTAAATTTTTTGTTTTGGGAAATATGATTATTTTTAATAAAAGTATTTTATTTGTGTTAATACATAATTGTTTTATTACTTTTTACATTAATTAATAAAGAAATATTTAAATAATTATCTATTAAAATTTCTAGTTAGGATTAATAAGTAAAACTCACATATAGAAAATCTCTTTGGGATTCCCAATAATTTTGAAACATTATAAAGGGATCCCTAGGTTGAAAACTGCTAACATAGGAGATAAATGGGCAGAAGTTGCAGATTTTGGCTTAAGGTAAGGAAATACTACCTGGTAACTTCAGTTGTCACAATACCACTAGTAATCAGAAAAATGAAAGTTGAAATGCCAAATAGAAGCAATTCCTTGCCCTTTACACTGGCAAAAATTAAAAAATCTGATACTGTCAAGTTTGGAGAGAGTGGGTGAAAACAACAATTTTCATTTACTGTTGGTGGAAATTAAATATGATCACTGGTAGCAGCTAGCTGGCAATCGCCTGTTTAACAGAAAATATATTCCATAACCCAGCAATTCTACTTCCTATTCTATATTCTTGAGAATCTCTTACTCATGTGCTGCGGATGAATGGGCAAGGTTGTCCATTGTTTACCTTCTCGTAATAACAAAACCAACCGACCAAGCAAGCCCTGCATAATGGACAAATACAAAGTGGCACCTTCGCATAATGGGTTCCCATATAGCTGTTAAAGTAAATGTATTAGCTCTCTGAATGTGTGTGCATATGTAGAGGAAGTACATACACCTTAAAAGCCTAATACTGAATTAAACAGAAAGTCACAGACTGATATGTATGATACAATATCATTCACGTAATAAATTTTAAGAGCCAACACATGAAACATGTATATATTAGGTTAAACCACATGAAATTGCATTTTTCACATCAAAAAACAGTTAAATATCAGCAAATTTATACTACTCAAACTGAATATAGAGAAGTTTAAGAAATAGTCTTGAAGTGATCACACTAGATTCTTCTGGGGAAAGAGATTGGCCTAACCAATGAGGAGGGACTTCAGCTTTATTTTAATAGTTAATTTCTTTCATAAAAAGGAAAAAAAAAGAGACATATTTGTAAATTATCAAAGTTGTAAATTCTAAATGGTGGATATTTGGATGTTTATTTTACTAATGCATATTTAAGAATTATTTTTTAAATTGGAATTGTCCAAAGGAGGATGAATGACTTAAGAGGCGGCATATTTGCCTTTACTTGCAGTGTCCAGGGTGCTGGAGAAGACATTAACGCATACAGTGGGGGAATTTCCAGGACACCCACTGCCTTTACCCAAATGAGTAACTGTGTTTTGAGCAGCTTCAGGTCCAGTAACAGCCTGTTGTGCAGGGGAAGAGACACAGTGACCATGGATTTCTTCAGAGCCTCTATAAATCCCAGTACATAATCAGATCCATAATAGGCTGACTTCTGGTATTTAGTGAAGGAAGATTTTTGTTTAGTAGAATCTTCACTTCAGCAGAGCTTTCATCCAGCTAGTCTTAAAAGGATCCATTTGGATATTTTTCGCCAGCACTGTGAAAGTTTTAATAGTCAATTAGACACAGGCAGAATGGATATAAAATATATAAATTATAGCTAAAAGGCAGTGTGTAACCTAATGCATAACAAGCACCTTCTTTGAGTTGTATTCTTATTTTTTTCTTCTTTGAATTGCTTTTGAAGGAGAATTTTTAGTGGAAACCTCACACGATAGAAACTGCATGACATAATATGCAAGCATCTCAGTCTTGCAAGCAGGTATTCCTTGCAGAGCTCCGATGTGGAGGGGAGAAGGGACGATCTGACCAGGCTTAGGAAAATCCCAGTCTACGTGGCTCCCCCAGAGCCCACATAGATGAAATTCCCACCCAACAAAACATAGGAAGTAACAAAATCAGGCCTTGTTAGTGATGACTGCAAGGAACACTAAAGCCATGTGGAAAGATTGTGGAAAGAGCTGGCAGGGCTTGCTTGGGAATGGCTTCCCAGGGGAGATGTGTCCCTCAGAGGCCTGAAAAGGGAGATGGTTCAATTTACCTGTGTGAGGGACCACTTACTCTGCACCTTGTGAATTTCTTCTGAATCTGAGGTTAATTCTCGAAGCATGGATTGAGTTAGCAACACAGAGTGATTCACAGCGGAGGCCTGGGTCTTGCAAATGAATCAGGAAATATGAAGAGGACAAAATATAGCTTGGTGATGGCTAAATAGTTCAGGGGTGGTTCTTGTAATTAGAATGTGTGAGGCAGTCCTCTCCTATTTATAGCATGCTGTTCTGAGACTTGTTCAACTCCCACCTCCACCCAAAAAACTCAATGTGACATCAGCTGAAGAACTGCTTGTCTAGGTGAAATTACTTAGGGGATTCCAATGGAGCTTCAAATTATTCACATTTCAATGACATTTTCTCATGAAAGATACAGGACTGCTTATAGCCAGCTGTCAGGCAGATAGTGACACTGAAATGTGCTCTGAGGAGGGCCCTGGATACTTCAGGGTTTTATTTCTCTAGGTTATAGCCAGGCCAAGGTAGAATCTTCAGTAAGCCTGCATTAGTCCATTTTGTGTTGCTATAACAGAACACCTGAGACTGGGTAATGTATAAAGAACAGAGGCTTATTTGGCTTACAATTCTGGGAGAGCTGCATCTGGCACAGGCCTCAGGCTGCTTCTATTCATGGCAGAAAGTGGCAGGCAGCTGGCAGGGACAAGCAGATCACATGGTGAAAGGAAGCAAGAGAGAGAGAGAGGAAGTGCTGGGTCTTTTTAACAACCAGCTCTCAAGGGAACTAATGCAATAAGAATTCACTCACTACCCCTATCTGCCAGGGAGAGCATTAATCCACTCATGAGGGATCTGCCCCCATGACTCAAACAGCTCCCAACACTGCCCCATTGGGGATCAGATTTCCACATGAGTTCTGCTGGGGACAGCACATCCACACTCTATCAAAGCCTTTGCCCTCTTGCTCAGCTGCCCTATGTCAAACTGGCCCAAATGAATTGCCTTTTGCAGTGTATCTGTAGGACCTTTTCTTAATTAATCTCTGTCTTCTTGGCTTAGCATTGAGATAGTTTACTTCTTCCTAATTAATTCAGTTACTCATTTACTTAATATATATTGAGTAGTATACTAGGTGCCATTTAACATAAATCTTGTCTTCAAGAAGTTTTTCATGTCATGAAGGAGATAGGGCACATCCTCAAAAAGTCTGAGGACAAAAGGAAATGAGAAGTGTCATATCAACCAAGAACGAAGATTTCAGAAGAGGGGGATGTTCAGATGTTGGGGTGTGGGAGAGGTTAAGAGAAGGTCCCAGGGGAGGAGGAACTTGAGAGCCTTACAGAAGAAGTGGGACAAAGGTGTGAGCAGTCTGACCGGTTGCGACTTGGTGGTCCTTCAGACTGACAGTCTGAAATATTTGCTCAGTATTTGTTTAATTGAGAGAATAAGCCTCACGTAAGCCTCTTCTCTGTTGCCGAGTCATTCGGTTCTGGCCTCAAGCTCGTATATCCTATTTAGCCGGATAAAAGCCCTGTAGTTACCTGGACCCATTCTCCTTGGAAGGCAGTCTAGCTACCTACCATCTGTGGTTATTCACACTTACTCCTGCCAATCCTCCCCACCCCTAAGTGGCTTTATTAAATTATTCCTTCCTAACACCTACAGTGCTGCTTCTGAACAGAGTCCTAGTAAACACAGTTTGCTCAATTTCATTACCATTTTGTACCTTGCTGGGGCAGTTGCCATCTGGCCCTGTCCTTAATCTTGCTCTGGAAAGAAGCAACAGCCTGAGCAAAGGCTCAGAGACTGGAGAGCTTGTAAGAGACATGGCAGAACGTGGGGTACCATCTGCAGGGAAAAGTGGGAGAGACGTTACCGGGGAAGGTCTATCGGCTTGGAGAACCCTCTGAAGGCTAGTCTAGTCTGAGGAATTGGTGTCATAGTAAGACACTGAAGGATTATGGGCCAGGATTATGATTTATATAATAAGACCCATATTTTTGAAGTTCTTTTTTGGTTAATAAAAGGAAATAGTAAATTTTAAAATGTACAGGAGTTATGCATTTTCTCATAATTTTTTTTATAAATTGCTACATTTTCAAAAATTTCTATAACTTCTCATAGTTGTAATTGTGGTTAATATTTTGGTATGTTTCCTTCCAGTTCTATTTCTTTGTGCGTGTGTTAATATGGTTGGTATCACACTGTATACACAATTTATTTTCAGTTTTTGTGTTTAATGTAACAACACTAATGCTCCATATTATCAAAAATGCTTCATGAACATAGTTTTTATTGGTTGGACATTATTTTGTGGAAATACTGTTATTTCCTCAACCATTTCTCTACTGTTGAACACTTGGGTTATCTACTTATCAATTATTAAGTAGCATTATGATTATTTTATTAAGATTCATTTGGCAGCAATATGATTTGGAGAAGAAGGTTATGTTGCACAAATAACAAATGATTGGAAATTAGAGCCAAAGACAGGAAGAAATTTCAGTGATTCAAAGCCTAAATTGGGTAATAGCAAAGGAAAGGAAAGGAGGAGATCAGTGGGGTTATTGCTACCTTCCCAGGCGTTGGTCTCCTTGAGGCCTGCACCGGGCAAGCCCTGTACACGTGTTTGTTCAATGAGAGAGGGAATGAGCAGACGAATACTCACTCGGCTGCTGCTGCTGTTGACGAGGGCCACACCACATCCATTCTAAATAACGTTCTTCCTCATGCAACCTTCCCCAAAGAAAATGTTACCCATTCTTGGCAACTGCTATCCGAACAATCCCAATGCACCAGTTCCCTCTGATGCGTCTGGCATATTTATTTATTTATTTTCAGAAACATAGCACTCATGGAAACAAGAGTGGTCAGCAAAGAAGTTAATATATTTATTTCTCTTGTTTAAGTAAATTTATTCACTTCTGGTCAATGGGTAAGTATTTATAAAAATTCCTCTATATGCCCAGTATTATGCTCAGTGCTTTGTCATGTAAGGTGTGTGTTCTGCCTCACACATGACTTGTAATTTAGTCACATAACAAAAACTAACACATACTGGTAAATAGAGAGTTATGATTAGCATTAGTGTTTAGTTAAGAATGCATTTACTACCTACTGAAGCTGTGAGAAAGACTAAGAGAATGGGATAGGGACTTTAGTAAACACAATAGAAGGCAGAACTGGGTTTAGGATTTTAAATTGAATTTCTGTCAGTGTTGTGGTTTTGTCTGACTCCATAGAATGGCAGCAGGCAACAGCTGGTCCCTACTTTCTGTGTAGTGGATCTTTCTTTAATTCCCTGTGCTAAATGGAGATCCCTAACATCATTTAACCAGTGTTTCAACACCATATTCTCAGCTGAGATCTGACCCACATATACAGCCTCAGAGACAGACAGATCTGCACCTAACACCTGCTATAATACATGTGAATAATCAATATTTTCTGGTGTGATGATCTCACTCTGAGAAATAATGCTTATGAGCTAATTGAGGTAATGAGAACATATTAGCTGTTGGTTTAGTGAAAGTGATGGCAGAGTAGTTTAATTCTTACTGGCTCCTGGAAAACTTTCAATTTAAAGGTAATAACATTAAGAAATGTTAAACTGAGTATGCTTAAGTGTATGTGGTGTGTGTTCATCAGGCGGGACAAATGGCTATTATAAAGTCGTAATGATTCTTTAGAGCAGAGGTTCTTCATCTGGGGTCCATGGATAGGATTCAGGAATTCTGTGGAACTGGATTAAAAAGAGATTACACCTTTATTTTCACTAATCTCTAGTGAAATTTAACATTTTCTTTTATTATGAGTATAGGCAACTAATTACAGTAGCATTTGCCATACCTGTGACTTAGTCAGTCATTAATAGAAAACACAGACATTTTTGTGTAACATTACAGTTGTTTGCTATATCATGGGATATTGTTTATGTTCAACAGTACTGGGAAAATATAATAATTATTAGATCTGCAGCCAGATCTTGTTGTTTAATGCGTGAATAAAGAAGAAGTATATTACTATATCACTAATTTGTTTTCAAAATATTTTGGTAATTAGTATTTAAATATAATTCATTTCCTTTGAATGCCTACATCTTTTATGCTTTTAAAAACTTGATTATGAGAAGGCATTGTGGACTTCACATGATTGCAAAGGGGTCTATGAACAAAAAGGTTAGGGACCCTTGCTGAGAAGAGGACATTGGAGCCTTTTTTCCCCCTATGGAAACGTTGCTATTGGCAGTACAAATTCTTTCTGTTTTTCTGACACAGGGGGATCCCTCCAGTCCCTTTCTATGGGGGAGAACTTGGAGTGGATCTGCTGTCAGTTTACACAGTGAGATCTTCACCATATGTAACTCTTGAGGCTGGAGAGATGATATGCCGCCAAAATGGTTGGGAAACATGGAGAAGCAGAGAGCTTGTGGCTGGACCACCCTACAAGGAGAAGTGACTTCTGTAAAATTGTATCATGCTGCAGACTGCTGTTCTTCCTCCTTGGCTATTCTGCTTCTGGACTTCCACATAATATTAACAAAAATTTTAAGCAAATATACTAGCAAAACACAGGGATGCATGAGCCAGCCTTTCTTCCATCTATCTGGCTTGGTGGAGGAGTGGTAGGAGAGTGGAAAAGTAAAAACACACGGTTGGGCCAAATGGTAATTTCATCTCTGGACATGGGCCTCCACTGGTGGTGTGACCTTTGGTGAGTAACACATCCTCTCTGGACTGTGGTTTCCTCATTTTTCAAATGAGGTTTAGTACTGATCCTGACTGGGTCCTGAGGGCTGGTAGAGATGGGACACTACTTCAGGGCTCAAGTTTTGCTCCTGTGACTCTGAACCTCTGACAGTCCAGTGCTGTGGGAAGAGGAATAGAGAGAATGGATAGAATTTGCCTTCTCAGGGGCCTCTTAAAAGGAAATTTGGACTGCTGCAGTGTCTGCCATGTGAGGAAAGAGCACAGAGAGGCTCTTCTTGGCACTGGCTGTCTTGGGTCTTCAAAGGTCAAAAGTTGAACAGTGTCACCAGTGAGGCAGTGCAGACTCCATCACACAAAGACCTTTGGAAGGTCGGCTCTTTGTGTATCATGTTCTTGGCTGGCTGGTCTGTATCTATCAGAGTGTAGGAGTCGGTTATTTGGACCCAAGAATAAGCCTGGTTCAAATGGTCATTATTTTCCCTAATGTTTACTTTACTTTCCATAGCCTCTCTCCTATTTTTATTTTTTTGCATTAGTTCTGCTTATTTTAAAAATGCCTTGTCCTCCTGCACCAGCTCTGAAAATAAAAATATGCTTGTCAGATAAGATTTTTGTGGCCTAAGCTGGGAAAGTAGACAGAGTGCATAGGAAAAATGTGTGACATTTGGAGAGTGAGCTCCCTCTTTCTTGGGTATAATTGTGAAAACTTGTGGTTTTTCTAGCTGCATACCAGTTTATTACAAGCTGAAATACTTCATGGAGACACCTTGACTCAGTAAGCATAGATAACCGTGGTTTGAGCAACTAGCTTCAGTGCTCTCCGGAATCTGAAGCCCACTCCTATTTCCAACAACTGTATATCTCTTTTGAATTCCAAGAGAGATCACTGCCTGTGAACTCATAGACTGGTTGTAATGTAGTTAAAAGATTGCTCTATTAGAATTTCACTGGTTCTATATGACTTCACCTAGGGACTCTTTGTTCTTAAAGTACAAAGGCCTTAATTTAGCGGAATGTTTTCTTGATTGCAATTTTTGTATAATCTATTTTAGGAGAAAAAAATAAACACCAATGAAGTACCTAAAGGTGCTTTGTTCAAAAAACCAACTTTCATGATGTAGTTTGGGATTAGTGGGAAATCTGTTTAATCTCCTAAACCCGCTATTTTATGACTACAATTTATGACTATGATTAACATCCAGAAATGACCCAAGGCACAGTAAAATCGCAAATCACAAAAGATCCAGGAAGATTTGAGAACAACAAAGTTTGAAACTCTTTTTTTCTTGCTTAATTCTCATTATCGAATCTCATATTGAACATGCTGATTAATTTACGCTTATTGCCCCTTTAGAAAGAGAACCAAATTTTGCTGAGCTAGTTGCTTGAATGGAATGGCGTTGACCTCCCATTCAGCATGGAAGACAGTGTATTTAAGGTTTAGATATATTTTGCAGGCTGTAGTATAAATTTAAATTTATCCACCAGTGAAGCTAAGGAATTAATATCCACCTCATTCTGAGTGTATTTGGTTTGAGTATTCTGTAGAATGGAAAAAAATGTGCTTAGGAAATATCCAATTGGCAAAAGGAAGAAACTTTAGTATAGTTTTTTTTGTTTTTTGTTTGCTTCAGAATGAGAAAGTTTATGGAAAGGAAACAAGAAAGTGAAACAAAATTTATAGAAGTTTTAGGATTTGACCTTAATTTTTTGGGAGCAGCAACAGGGGGTGGAGAGGACTGTTTTCTGGCTGTTCTTGCATATAATTCCCATAAACATTGACAGAATTTCTGGACTATAACACTTTAATCACTAGATCTGGAGCAGAAGTGGTATGAGATTTGTTTATTATTTCATTTTACTTGAGAGTCTGCAGGAATATTACTTAGAGCTCTGGACTTTCTTTTTCCGTCCATGTAGCTTCCCTTTCAGCCTCATTATTTTATGTCCATAACAAGATGAATCATAAAATCAAATGCAAGATGTTCTTGTTTACACCAGTGGATAGACGAAGAGCTCAGTGTGCAGCTCAGCAATATGAGGCAGTAAGCCTCATTCTTTTGTGCAAAATGTACAAAAGTACATACTTATAAGTGCTTGCAAACGTATGTACACTGTACTAGAAGCCTTAGGTCTGGTGGTTTCATAGTGCCTTTAAATTCATGAATAATATAAAGAGAGGCACAAGATACGGAAATTAAGTTGAATAGTTGCCACTGCATCTAACAGAGTATATGACTCTAATCAGGTCTGATCTCACATTCTGACTCCTTCATTCTGCACCAGTTATCAAGAGAACTGAGCTGCAGTTTTACTTCATACTTCATACTAAGGGACAGGTTATGTCCCCTGCTCTGTATATTGTCCTGTGTCTTGAAGGTTTACAGGTTGGTTTTTTTTTGCCCCCTTTGGAAATCAGCAATTTTCTACCTTCCTTGAATCAGCCAAATGCAGCTGTACAAAAATGTTAACTTCCTATTCATTCCACAAATGCCTATCAATGGGCCAGATGCTGATGTACATGCTGAGAATGCAGTAGCGAACAAAACAAACACAATCCCTGTCCTCATCAAACTCATGTTCTATTTGGAAAACAGACAGAAATGGAATAAAAAAATTATATAATTTCAAATTGTTGTAAGAACTACAGTGGAAAAATATAAGGTAGAGTCAAAGATTAAATTGATGTTAGTTTAGGAAGTCAGGAAAGACCTTTCTGAGAATGACACTAAAATGACTTGAATGATGAGTTAGAGTTAGTCAAGGAACGAGCTGAAGAGATGATTGTCCCAGGCATATAGACACACAAATATGAAGGCCCTGGGGAGTGGAAGAATTGGGGGCACAGGAGGAGCAGTTGGTGTATGTGTAGGAGCGAGGGATCTGGAATAAGTATAGAGCTATGGGCAGGGGCCAGATCATGCAAGACCTGTGGGTTATTTTAAGGATTTTAGATTTTATCCAAAGAAGAATAATTGAAATGGTTAATTTTATGTGTTAATTTGACTGGGTTAAGAGATGCCCAGATTGGGCCGGCCCGGTGGCACACTGCTATAGTGCGCCGCTTGAGAAGTGCGGTGGCGCTCCCGCCGAGGGTTCGGATCCCACATACAGACCGGTTCCCGCTCACTGGCTGAGCGAGGTGCGGGCGCAACACCGAGGGTTGCGATCCCGTTGCCAGTCCCGGTCCGCTACGGGGGCGACACTGAGGGTTGCGATCCGTTGCCGGACACGGAAAAAGACAAAAAAAAAAAAAAAAAAAAAAAAAAAAAA
>NW_007726116.1:1870815-1920053 GCF_000696425.1 Galeopterus variegatus | reverse complement strand
GACACGGAAAAAGACAAAAAAAAAAAAAAAAAAAAAAAAAAAAAAGAGATGCCCAGATAGCTGGTAAAACATGATTTCTGAGTGAGTCTGAGAGGGTGTTTCCAGAAGCCATTAGCATTTGAATCAGTAGACTGAATAAAGAAAACCACCCCCACCCATGTGGGTAGGCATCATCCAATCCATTTAAGTCCTAGATAGAACAAAAAGGTGAAAAGGGGCTGATTCTCTCTTTGTTCTTAAACTGGGACATTCATCTTCTCTTGCTCTCAAGCACTGGAGTTCCTGGTTCTTGGGCCTTTGAACTCTGACCAGGACTTACACCATCGGCTCCCCTGGTTTTCAGGCCTTTGGACTGGGACTGATGAGCCACAGGCTTTCCTGGTTTGCTAGACTGCAGACAGTAGATCATGGGACTTCTCAGCCTTCACTTCATAATTACATGGACCAATTCCCATAATAACTGTCTCTCTATGACATTTTTCTCTGACATGGAAAGAACTATACAGTCATTTATCTGGAATAACAAAAGACCACGAATAGCCAAAGCAACGCTGAGCAAAAAAAATAAAGCTGGAGGTATTACTCTACCTGACTTTAAACTATACTACAAAGCTATAATAACCAAAACAGCATGGTATTGGTATAATAACAGAGACTCTGATCAATGGAATAGAATAGAGCACCCTGAAATCAACCCACGCACTTACTGCCATTTGATCTTCGACAAAGGCATTAAGTCTATTCACTGGGGTCGGGACTCCCTCTTCAGCAAAGGGTGCTGGGATAACTGGTTATCCATTTGCAGGAGATTGAAACTAGACCCACATCTCTCACCATTTACTAAAATCAACTCAAAATGGATTAAGGATTTAAATATACACCCTGAAACAATAAAACTTATTAAAGAAAATATAGGAGAAACCCTTCAGCAAATAGGGCTGGGCACAGACTTCATGAATATGACCCCAAAAGCATGGGCAACCAAAGGAAAAATAAACAAATGGGACTATATCAAACTGAAAAGTTTCTGCACAGCAAAAGAAACAATTAACAGAGCTAAAAGACAGCCAACAGAGTGGGAGAAAATATTTGCAAAATACATATCTGACAAAGGACTAATATCCAGAATATATAAGGAACTCAAACAACTTTACAAGGAAAAAACAAGCAACCCAATTAAAAAATGGGCAAAAGAGCTAAGTAGGCATTTCTCTAAAGAAGATATGCAAATGGCCAACAGTCATATGAAAAAATGCTCAACATCACTCAGCATCCGGGAAATGCAAATCAAAACCACACTGAGATACCATCTCACCCCAGTTAGGATGGCTAAAATCCAAAAGATGCTGAACGATAAATGCTGGTGTGGTTGCGGAGAAAAAGGAACTCTCTTACATTGTTGGTGGGAATGCATAATGGTGCAACCCCTATGGAAAATGGTTTGGAGGTTCCTCAAACAGTTGCAGATTGATCTACCATATGACCCAGCTATTTCACTGCTGGGAATATATCCAAAGGAATGGAAATCATCAAGTCGAAGGTATACTTGTTTCCCAATGTTCATTGCAGCACTCTTCACAATAGCCAAGAGCTGGAATCAGCCCAAATGTCCATCATCGGATGAGTGGATACGGAAAATGTGGTATATCTACACAATGGAATACTACTCAGCTATAAAAACGAATGAAATACTGCCATTTGCAACAACATGGATGGACCTTGAAAGAGTAATATTAAGTGAAACGAGTCAGGCAGTGAAAAAGAAATACCACATGTTTTCACTTATTGGAGGGAGCTAAAGCTCTTACAACAAGAAAATGGAGGGGACACATCTGGGTGGGAGGGGGGAGAGGGAGGAGGGAGGGAGGTTTTGGTGATGGGACACAATAACTAACTACATTGTATATTGACAAAATAAAAAAAATAACTGTCTCTCACTCTCTATGTATACAGCAGGTAAGATGTGTATGTACACACACACACACACACACACACACACACACACACACACACACACACACAGAATCTCCTATTGGTTTTGTTTCTCTGGAGAACCCTGACTAATAAAACAGGCCACTGTAAGATTTTAAGAAAGGAAATAACACAACTGGATTTAAGTGGTCAAAGACCTCTCTGCCTGCGTGAAAAATCAGTTGGAGGAGGAGGAAAGAATGGATGATGGAGTATTACAGCTTTAGCTCAGGACAAGAACATGGTAGCTTGGATTTCAGAGACAGCACTGAAGATGAGCAAGGGTTAGGAGATTTCAGATGTATTTTGTGGGTAAAATAGACAGGACTTGGAAATGGTTTGAATAAGGAGATGAGGGAGTAGGAAGTGATGAGTTTGACTTTTAGGTTTTTGGCTAGTGCAATTGGGTAGATGGAGAAGATGCCATTTACTGAAATAGGGAAAGCTGAAGTTGGAGCAAATTGGGGGTGGGGGCAATCAAGATTCAATTTTGAATAGACTATGTTTGAAATGTTTTTGAGACTTTGCAGTGGAAGTGTTAAAGAATTAGTTGGATATAAGGATCTCTGGTTAGAGATATAAGTTGAAAATTTATCAGTATGTAGATGCCACTTGAAGCCATGTGAATGTGTAAGATTTTACTGAGAAATAGCATATAGTAAGAAGGAAGAAGCCCCAGGACTGAACCCTGAGAAACTGTAAAATTTCAGCATCACATAGAGAAGATCCTGTTAATGAGCATCAGAAGGCACTAGTAGGAGACAAAAGACAGTCAGGAGAGTGTGGTGTCATAGAAGGGACAGAAGAGGGTGTTTCAACAAGAAGAAAATGGTCAACTTTGTTGAATGTGATTGGTAGTGTGGTAAGCTGAGGACTTAACTTAGAGGTCATTGGTGACTTTAGAAAGAGTAGTTTTGGAAGTAGAGGCAGAACTTAGATTGCAGTAGGCTGAACAGTAAATGGGCAGTTAGGAAATGGATGTAGAATGTATAGACAATGTTTTAGGGAACAATAGGCTGTGAAGGGAAGCAGAGAGAGGAGTGGTCTCTGGTGGCAGTTGTGGGTCGAGGGAGGACTTTTTAAAAGGAGATAGCAGAGCATGTTTGAGTACCAATGGGAATGAGCAGGAGAGAGGGGAAGGTGACAGAGCAGCCTCTCTGAGAAGGTGGGAGAGGGTGGCACATCAAAATGCCATACTAGGCAGGATTGGGATTTCACAAGGCAAGGCTTATGGAAGCAAAGAGGGGGAAGGAATTTTCAGGTATTTGCTGAGGAGTAATTTTAATAATAGATTAGATTTCATCTGGGTAAGGAAAGAAGTGAGAACTTGAGAGACTTACTGAACAGAGAGAAGTCAATGATTTGAAGACTTGATAAGGACAAGGAATTACTGCAGTGAGTTGTATTAAAGACAAGAGTCCCTGTACTGGACATTGGCTTCACCCATGCATATCTAGGTTCTTACTTTTTTTCCCAACTGCTCTACCTCCATTTTTTTTTTTTTTGCATTTTAAATTGTAAAATATGTTTAAAACTCCTCCACAAAAATTCTCAAGCTTACCAACTGAAGTAGAGAGTGAAACAAGTCAGCCTATCTTAGATCTCATTTAGTCTTGCTGCTCGATGTTCTTTAGGTCTTAAGTTTCTTTTTTGCCCAAGGAGCATTGATCATTTATATGACTCCTTTACTAAGTATTTAATGAGATTTGATCAAGTAGATATTTTATTTTATGATCTAGGAACCTGATTTGAGGTCCTTTTCTAAGCAGGAGCAATCTCTGGGTTCCTTATCATTCAAAGATTTGACATCTTTGGCCCCTATCAATGGAAAGCTTTGCAAACAATTCAAGAACCAATGTGAAAAGATTGTGTGTGTTTGTTGGAGGACAATTTATTAGAATGTCAGGATCTCTTCACTTCATCCCCCTTCTAGTCAGGTGCCTGAATTATGTGGTTCCCCCCAAATTACATTTGTATGCTTTTACTGTGTAGATCTGTCGAACTCCAGTGTATTTCCTGGCTGGGACCAAACTGTGCCTTAATTATTAAAGGTTTTTTGTTGTTGGTTCCTGTCCAGACTAGGTTCTTGTCCATCACACTTACACTTAATTATTTGTTGTGTGTCTGGCACTGTGCTGGATGCTAGGAATCAGGAAATGAGAAAGATAATCTACCCTAGGGAAGGCAAGCACATCCCAATTCCATGTCGTAAGTGCTCTCAATGGGTACCTACTAAGGACAAGGGGAACACCTTAGAGAAGGGAGCAATTGATTCTACCTTGGTCAAAGAGTTAGGCAAGGTTGTACTGAGGAAGGGATTTTTGAGAAAGGCCCTCGAAGGTGAGTAGGATAGGAGGTAAAAGCATGATCGTTCATGTTTGCTACCTGGAGAGAAGTCTGTTAAAGAGACTAAGTTGTATGAATCTAGCAGTAGGTCTTCTGTTTGGAAAGTTTGGCTTGGCTCAATTCTGAAGAGACTTATGGGCCAACTTAACAATTTGCATATTATTCTATTGGATAAAAAGCTATGAAAGGTTTTAAATTAGAGGACTGATTTGGTCAGATTTGTTTTTCTTGCTCTATTTCCGTTTTCCTTCTAATCTTGATATATTTCTGTGAAACAATTACTTTTCACCTTAGCCAAAATGATCCCTCAGACCTGACACCACTAAACTCCAGAGCCTCAACTTACACTGCGAGTGCTGCCCACCTTGTTGTCCCCAGGGCCCTTCTGCCTCTGCTGCCCGAGAAATGGACCTTCTTGCTAAAGCTGTGTCATCTACCATTGGCATTGTTCTCCACCATCTCTGCTTTTTTGAGGCAAAGTCCCAAGTGAGTGATTCTGAAGGGCCAGGGGTTGACCATGTGACTGCACCCTAGCTGCAAGGAAACCTGGGGGGATGAATGCCACACATTCCCAATTTCCATAATGGGAGGCTGGCTCTGCCTTGTGCCAAGATTTACAAAGTGAGAGACTCTCCAAACATGAGAAGGATTTCAAATAATGATCAGCTAACAACAACAACAACAACAACAACAACAACAACAGTAAAACATTCACTAGACCACCTTTTATGAATGAACAGAATGGAGCATAGAGACTGTAAATAACCTGTTCAAGGCCACAGTGGTGTAAGCAGTGGAGGCAAGACCTGAACCCAGGAAGTCTGACTCTAGAACACATGCAATGAGCCACTACGTCCTAAAGGAAACTGTAGGGTGATATGGAGCTGGATCAAGTGTGTGCATGGGTGATAGTGGTGTACTGGGGAGGGTGAGGATGTCTTTGGCTGTGAAACAGAGTGGAAATAATGGGTCTGTTTGGGAGTTGAGTTCATTGGTTTTATTAGCACCATGGCATCACCCAGGGGTGCCCAGGTTGTTGTAGATACAGTCAGGGAAAAGAGACAGGCTTGCTCTGTTCAGAGCCTATAGTTCGGCCAAATACACATCAGCACCCATGGCCAATGTCCTTGAGACTGACTCCCTGGCACCCATGGTTTCTGTTGAACTCTTTTTCCTCCATAATTTGTCCTTTCTAGCTTCATCCCAGACCCCTAACTCCCCACTCCTGTGACTGACTTTTTCTGTGATGTTCTTCCTAGCCTCTGAGAATGGGAACCCTAGAGGATATTCGGATGGCCTTTTCTGCAGAAAAAAACATCAATGTCAGTCACATATACACATGCCAGACACAAAAACAAGAATAAAAAGTGTATAGTTTTAGCTAAAGCCAAATCTGGTCATCAGATGCTTCTAAGAAGCTATTCCCCTTTAAAGTAAAATTCGAATGTTTGGATCTTTTGGTGAAAATAAGTAACTTGAAAGATTTCTCGTAAACATCAGCTAAAATGTTGCAATAAGTTATCTTCTAAGCTGCACAAACATCAAGGCCCAATTATATAACTTCTATTTTTTTTTATTTTGAAAAACAAAACAAAGCAAAAAGGAGATCCTCATAATTAGTCCCTACACTTCATCCTTCTCCAAAATGTCAGCTTTTCAGTGACTCTCTTTAATGTTTGTGGAAGTGGTACACATCCCTCTGAGAATGAATGAAGGCTTCAAAAGCACTTCTTTTTCCACTAGTTTTTACCTGTGGCATTATCTAGCTATCAAGATCAAGATTTCTTAGAGCATTCTTTATCTGCCTAGAAGTCCTCTGTCTCTGAAAACAGTAGGACTTCTTGCTAAATTTTGTAAATGCAAGGCTCAATGCTTTGCAATAATAACTATCTCTTAGTCCTTTTCATAAGTATTTGTGCTTGTAGAAGTTAGAAGATTTTTGGCATTTGAGGAGAATATATACCTAGACATCAAATACTTGTGAAATCTCTGGTCTTTTGCATATACCATTTATTGCTGTTGCTCACTGACATGAATACAGCCTTTTCATTTTCTTTCAGCCACTGCCAATATTTATCTTTCATTTCTTCTACTTCCTACAATTACCCACCTCTAAACGTTATCAGAACTGTCACAAGGAATCTAAACTTTAAATGAGATTGCAACTTTCCCATTTGGGCCTTATTTCACTAGACAAATATGTGGGTGTTACATGATTTTGTAGCAGATACTGTTCATGTGGGAGTTGCATTTATACTGTGTTTACAGCTAAAGAGAAAAAAATTCAACACTATATTGGACATGTACTAGCATGTGGGTGAGGTTGAAGAAAATAATTGAGTGTTGAAATCAAATACAGGCCTGGGAAAATATTTCTTTCTGATGGGGTGGGCAGGAAAAGGCCAACAGCTGGCATACAGGGAGATCTCTAAGGATTTGCCTCCTTTTTTTAGAATGTTCAGGATGCTCAGCCTCCTAGAAGATACTGATCACTCCAGAAGAATTCAAGGTAGAATTATGTCTCTATCCAGAAGCAAGACATTTCACCACAAAACAAAAACCATGTATCTTTACTCCATTGTATATGCCTTTCTCCCATACCTCTGAAAGCCATTTATCTATCATCTGTCTATCTATCATTAATTCTCATGATTAATGGTAGTTGTAGTCTATAAAGTTGCTGCAAATACTGAATTAGTGAATACTGAACCATAGCTCTTAGGGAAAATACAGAATTAGATTTCTGAGAGCCTCTGGTTACATTTTCATCAACTGAGCAATTCATAAAGTTGTTGCATGTGAGTTTGTGCTTAAAGACACATTGTTTAATATAGATCGTTGATTCATTAATAGTGAACTCACAGCCAGTGACACTATAACTCATGTCTGAACAAAGCTTCTCTGACATACATATTTTCTCCGTAAGGTACATCACAGCCTTTTTGTACTTAGGAATGCTAGACAGCACTTAGCATTAAACTTGGGAGCCATTTAAAACAGTGAAATCAGCAACAAAAAGAAACACAAAAATGTGAAAAATGTGCCACTAAATGGACCACAAAGGGACACTTGTTTATATAGCATGAGAGTTGAAACAAGAAGATAGAGTGTCACTTTGTTTGAACTCAGCTGAAAACCCGTGTAGGGAGTGACTTCAATTCTTTGCTGCTCTTTTCTTGTCCATGAAAAACATGAAAGTATTGCAAGCACTAATTCGGGAATTACAAATAAGTTTTAGTGAGCAGACAAATTTGGAAATACAGAACCCACAAATAACGAGGACTGACTATATGCATCCATCCATCCACTAATCCATCCATCCATCCATCCACCCACCCACTAATCCATCCATCCATCCATTTACTTATTTTCAGGGCATGAAGCATATTGAGAATTTCTGATCAGTTTATTTGTAGTAATCTACATTGCACATGTGACATATGTTATCCTCCACTAGACCGTTTGTTTAAAATATGTAGTCCTGAGTCCAAGGACTTGAAGGTCTTGTTCACTGCTGTATTCTCAGCCCTAGAGCGAGTATGGCACAGAACAGGTTCTCAGTAAATATTTATTCAACAAATCAATAAGTGATTTGCAAGTGGTACTTAGTGCATAGAATAGCATTGTTTTCTCTCTTTCTCCCATATTGACCTTAAATAGAAACATCTCAGAAATCTGAAAATATCTCTACCATGTAAGTGACCTTTTGCATACAATCTTCGAAGAAGAGTTAATGTAGAGTAATTAAATAATTATAATCTGTTTAATTGGATGGACCTTACCTTTTGCCACCAATTTAGGCCCATGAAAATCTATTTCCAAATTTTCTCCCCATTTCCTCCTCCCACCCCAAATGAAGAAAAGTCCACAACTTTCCCAAGTATTTATGTCAATATTTAAAGAGTTTTATCACCTGAAAAATCTTATTTTTTTCTTTTTTTGGTGAGGACTTTATATCTTACTGTCTATTAAGAGTCCTTGCCCTCACTGGTTTCTGTTTCTCTGTGCCTTTCATGTAGTACGAAGGTGAATAATAATAGCTCTATATATCAAAACCTCGCAGACTAACAGGTCATAGTCTTCAACTTTCCCAAGCTAAACAATATCCATTCCTTCTGTCTTCTTTGCTGAATATTAATTTTCAACTCGAATTGTCATTAGTCTCTAAATGCATATTCCTTTTTTTTGCAGCGAAATATTGGTTGGGCATGATACTTTGGGAAGAGTGCAATTGGGACTCTGTGTGTTGAGCAAATTGTTTAAGTAAACATATGCCTGCGGTTGTGTGAAGAGCAGACAAAGTTCCAAAAAATAAATAAGGGATCAGGGAGATTATGTTTTTAGCATATAGGCCAAGTTCTGGCACATAAAATTAAGCTTATAGTGTATGGGAGTATAGAACTTTGTGCAATTCAACAAAAGAGCTAGGTTTATAAGTAGTGGTGGCTTTAACATTCTTCAGATATGGGAGGAAGTAATTGTGGAGCTGGAATGAATTGACAGGGAAGCTGCTGGAACTTAATTGTATGAACCGTGTGGTTCTAAATAGTTTTCTTTTCTAATTCCAGGGCTTAGTCCCTTATAACCCTGGAGGTAGTGTACTGCCTGGTAGAGAGTACTAATTTAACGTCATTATAAACCTAGTCTCTGAAGACTAGATGTGTGCATTTAGGGGGGTGTATGTGGTGAGGGGGTGGTATTGGGGGTGGGGCAAAGTTACTGGGAATAGCATTACAACAGTTGCCATTTACTGAGTCTCTAGACATTTTCAGGTATCATGCTAATTGTTTTATTTTTATTTTCTTATCTAATCTTTACAACCCTTTGAGGTGACATTATGTCTATTTTACATATGAAGAAAATTCATCTCAGAGAAGAAAAATAATCAACATTACAGAGCTAGTGTAAGGGGCAAAATAGGATTCCATTACAAAGCTATGTGACCTCAGAGTCCAAGCTGTGTCTTTCTAACTAAAATGAAAAATAGACCAATACTAAGGAACAACTTATATTTTTTTCTGATTATAAAAAGCAATATAGCTTTGTTGTAGGAAACTTAGAGAGTTCAAAATAAATGATAAAAATTACCCACAGTACTATAGATTTTGATGAATCTGTTCAGTTTTCTTTTAGCCTTTTACTGTCTGCATCTTACATCTATTTACTTTTTATCTGTACCTATATTTATCTCTCTATAGCACATGCATACATATGAGCAAATACATATGAACAAATATGTAGGGCACATGTATCTTTCTGTATACAGAATAATAGGGATCATATGGCATATAATGATTTTATGGTCTACTTTAACAAATAACATGGTATTGAAAATTCTTCAAAATCAACATAGTTAATGATTACTTAATGTTCCATGGAATATATGTACCGTAATTTACCTGTTCTGAGATATTTTTCGTATTGTAAGTAATGCTTATAACATTGTGGTTTGAAAGTCTTTATTTGAATCTCAGATTATTTTCTCATGAAGGATATTTAGAAGTAGAATTAGTGTGTATGAGCCCAATTTTTAAGGCTCTTTATGCTCATAGCTAAGTTGCCATCCCCAATTTATACACTTGTTGCCAATACATGAAAGGACCAGTATCACTTGCTGCATATAATATTGTTATTAAAAATCTTGTGCTAATTTTTGATTAAAATGGTATGTTGATACTTCACATCATTAATAGTGAGTTTAAACATTTTTTATATTTTCAACCTCATGCCTTCTCCATAACACCATGTCCATTATTTTGCCCCTTTTAGTTGGCTTACAAAATTTAACTAAATTTTTACCACCTTCTTTGTGTCTATACCTTATGGCCCATTATTATGTGGCCTTGAAATCGCCAAACCTGCATTTATGACAGTTTTTGTGGCATGGGGATGTTGGACATTATGTCATTTGTGGAGACAGTTCTGGATGAGTTGTATCGGTCTTTGCCTTACCCACCCCCACCCTGTACTCCTATAGGCTCAGCTCTCCCAGCCATGGAACTAGTGGGCACCAAGTAGATATGGTGTCTGTAGCCACAGCCCTATTAGTGGTAGTGGAAATAATGCTTGGCTGCCCAAGTGTTTGGAGGCTACTGTAGTCTTGGTCTAGTGATAAGCTTATGCTAAAGCATTCCCATCTGTGTGCAACCAGCCAATCCCAACAAATCTTCTGATTGAAGGCCCAGTCTCTGTTCTCTCTGCTGCATTTCCTCTACATGACAGGTGAGTGCATTCCAGTGTCCTAAGGTTTACTCTGGAACCCATGCCAGTAGATAGAGAGCCTCTCCTTTATTTGTAACACTGCTCCCTGGTGAGGACTACCGCCTTGTAGAAGTCTTGAAGTCACTTCTACCCTGCCTATCTCCTGCCTGAAATCAGTCCCTGCTTGAGATGGCCTCAAATTTGGCTCTCGTCCTTTGAACTTGCAATTTGGAACTCTGACTGCTTCCCTCCCTGACTACAAGATCCTACCAGTTTTTCTCTTCTTTTCCCTTTCCTTCCCTAAAGCCCTCTCTCCTCTTCTCATGGCAGAATTGGGTGTGGACCTGAGCTGTCTGCATTTCGTAGAGCTGTGCTGGTGATAACGGGTGCTCAGAGATCTGGAGTTCAGGCTAGATCTTCTAAAAGTGTGATCTGGCCACTCAAATTTTCTGAGTTACAGCTCATTAATCTGTAAAGTGGAGATACATTCATTCATTCTTTATTCCCAAATCAACATTTATTGAGTGCATACATGTGAGGAAAGTGACCTTTGGCCTTCATTTTAGAGGATTAAACTTCTTGAAGTCAGTAAATTCTTTTTACATAATGACTGTACATCTCCCATTTGACTTATTCTATCTTACTTATAATTTGGCCCATATGTTCAAGAGTATTCCAACATTCTTTTAGAATTATATCCTATTTCATTAATAACATTGAAATTTCAGTTCAAGGGAGAATATCTATAATTCATGATAGCAGTCTAACATCCTAACCCCCTTTTCTCCCCACCTCCCCAAATATCAGGCTGTTAGGAAACTAAATGTTTCCAGAAATGTGTCTTTCTTATTAAACTGACTTAAAAAAAAATCAACCAATAACTATTAAAATATAAACTTTCTTTTGGCTAGAAATTCTATATTTCTCCCATACAGTCTCCTGTAAGTATTCAATATTGTTAAATAAATTAAATTTTTCTTGATTCAAGCAAGGAAGAAAATAATTTCTGGCATATAAATGGCTTAAGCTTAGTGCTGGGTGTGTCTGTATGTTTTAATAGAGTTCTAACACCATTTTACTATTATATTTACCATTATTCCTCCAGTGCCAACAGAACATTTGTACTGCATTACTTGTAGGAAAAACAGTGCTTTATTCAGTGGGCTGAAAAGGGACATAATACGAAGTAAAACCATACTGGATAGAGTCTAGAATTCAACTTTGATCTTTTCTCATGTTTCCTGGTTTGTTTTCAAAATATGTATCAAATGTTGATATATTTTTTTCTTAATATATATGTGTATATGTCTCTATGTAAGTATGTGTAAATAACACTGTGTGTATGTACTATTTTTTATTCTGAAGCAGCCTACCTCCTTAAAGACTAGAAAATCAAATCTTCTATTTTCTGAAATGATTGAGCAAAACAAGCCCAGTTTATAAACCTGCCAATATCATGGCATCCCAGAATGTGATATTTTTCTAATCTGGAGATTGATGACCCTTCGAAGTGATTCAATACACCATGCCTAGTTCAATTTTTCTTTCAGAAAATAAAAACCTAGTTGTTCTTTTCAACTGATACTGTTTTCAATCTTTCTATAGGATTCCCATATTGATTTGCATTTTACAATGTTTTTCCCATCTGAATCTCCTACCACTCTGAATGATTCCAAGGGTACTATTGATTTGGATGGAAACCTCTGTGAAGTTTGAAGAAATTACTTTTTATTTACAAATTTCAAACGAAGCATCATTTACCATAATGAACAGTTAAGTTCTAACAGTGCATTAGTGCATTAATCTTTAATGCTTTTACAGGTGACTTAGAGCTAAAAAAAGCATGCAATCCAAGCCAGAGTGTGTGGCCCCAAGTACTGAAGCCTCCTTTACCTGGGCACCCAGCACCTATTCACCCTCCTCTCTGTTCCTTGCCTGGGTCCTACCTTCTTGGTTTAGGATCCAGTGAGGTTGGTGGAAGAGAATTAGGGACAGGATTGACTGGTGGAAGAAGAGGAAGAACCAGTTGGTTGGCCAACAATTATTTATTGAGTGCCTACTATGTGCCAAGCACTCTTCTAGGTTCTGGAGTTTCAGCACTGAATAAAAGAGGCAATCCTGGACTTCCAGCAGCTGGCTTCTGCTCTTAACCAAAAATGCAGAGGCAAGATGTAGGAGATTAGTGGCATGAAGATTTTGCTACTTCTCTTATTTTATTGTTGAATAGTGCGGGAAGATGATAGTTGTCACTTATTGCATGTCTCCTGTGTGTCAGTCACCATGCTAGAAGCTTGAAATATATTCAACTTTTAAAAACTACAACTGTTGTGAAGAATCAGTCCCTTTATTTGCAGGACTGTATCTCTCTGGGAATAATGATTGTAGTGTACTCACGTTACCTTCAACATTTCTCCTGTATTTTTTTTTTTTCATTTTGGAAAAAAGAAAGTCTATACCTTAGCTTTGTGTCTCCCAAGAAACTCATGAAATTTGCTCTCTTGCCAAAACCAAATTTCTTTCAACAACACATATGAGCAAATGTGTGTGTAATACTTAGTGTCCCATGAAAGTTAGTGAGGTTTGGTTTGTTAATGTCCAGGCTACTGTACAAGTTCCGTGCATGTACATAAGTAACTTTCTTTAGTTTACTTTCTCAGCATCTAACTGAATGTCTACTATGTGTGGCATGTGCAACTAGCGACTTTTCATAATAAATTTAGTCTGAGGAGATTATTTCACACAGCTTAAATGTGCAGAAAATAATAGTCTGTTGATCATATGTATAACAGTTACTTTTGCAGAGAACAGTATGATGGCATTTATTGGAATCTCTATTCATGAAATAATATCTATGTACCTTATCAGTAGGCATATCATCACGTTTGTTGCAGGTTTGTCAACCTAAGCCACTTTAGGGGGGAGAAAAGAAATAACTTATTAAAATTAGAACTGGAATCAGAAAATGTTTCCTTTCTGAATTTCTAGAAATTGTGTTTGGAAATTGACAGCAGTATTGCTTGACAAATAGACAATTGTTTCTTGGGAGCAGATAACAGGCAGCCCTACATGGAATCTGAGAACAGGCCAAGGTGACATTCTATGGTCTCCTCCAAGATGATTCTCTGCCTCCCAGCAACGAACTCGATGTGGGAGTAATAAGAAAGTAATTTAAGGATAATGGCAGCATAAGGGTCTCTTGACTTCTGCTGAAATAACTTCCCCATCATAATCTTACAACAGAATCATCAGATGATAAAACAGATGTTGGGCAATAATGTCATTTTTGTAACATTTGAAATTGGATGCTAACATGAGGTTCATTTCGATGGGGAATTTGTGTCATGTTACAAATCTTTTGAAAAAAGGCATTATAACTCAATTCCTACAGATGCTCATTAAAAGTATTTTGAAATTGTAACATTATATGATTTTGGAATTCTCAGGTTCCCTGCAGACTTGCACTGAAATTGTCATATCTTTATTACTTTGTGTTTATTGTGTATGAACATTTTCTAACGGAGCTTGAACTCTCTGCTCACATTGAGAAGACATTTATCTATACTCAAACAGAAAGATTTCCTGGTAGTGTAAATCCATGCCAAGAGGAGTGGTTCCATTACTTTGAACATGAGACGCCTAAAAGCAAGGACCAAATTGTGAAAAGATAATTCCACCCAAGGTAAATCTTTGGACACCTAAGAAACATTTTGATTATTTGTATGTAGAGATCAGGCACTTAATAATTCCTGCTGACTGACAGTGTGTGGAGCACTTTGCACCGAATGAATGTTCAGTAAATGATTTCCTCCTCAAATAATTCAGTCCAACAGAAAAGCATCACATACAATCTCTTCCCTAAAAACATTTATAAGCCAGCAAAAAGATCAAACAAGAAGTAATTTAAGAATAAATTATAAGGCACCAGACCATCAGCAAGGAGATATTATAGCACGGATGGATTCAACCTATGGAACATGGGTAGAGGATATATTCATTTGGTCTTGGGTAATTGGTCATCATTGAACAAAATGAGAAGGCATAAAATAAAAACAAAGGTAATGAAAAAACAACTAATGTATTTTTTGGCTAAAATTGTATTAAGTTCTGAGCTTGCTTCTTCACAAGCATTTTATGAAATTCTTGCCATAATTCCATAAACACAATTATTGTCCTTTTTTACAGATGTGGACACTGAGGCTTGGAGAAGGTAAATAATTGTCACATGTCAAACAGCTAATGAGTGGCAGAGGTGCAATTTGATTTGATGTCTCTTTCAGGCCAATAGCTCTGCTGTTTTCCTTGGGCCTGGTGAGACATTTGCTTAACAAAATTTAAAATCTTTACAGCTGGGTGGAGGAGCTACAAACAAAATGAAGGAGAGTTAGGGATTCATGTTAGTCAATGCATGCCCTGTGAGTTAGTAATTGAAGTGTTTAGAAGTTCCATGAAGTCTAGAACTATTTTTTGAGGGAGTATTTTTTTTTCAGTATTGAGGGAGTACTTTTTTTTAGTATCTTAAAGCTTTGAGTACTCGAGACAGCAATGTTGTTAACACACTAAGGAGTTGTAAGAGCTGCAGAGGAAGAGTAGAGACAATGAAGAAATGTTTCCTACTTTTCTATGATGCAATGACTTTGGCACGTAGAATATTTTTTAACCGTATTTAATGGAATACAGTTTGAGACTCAATCATCATGGAAGGGATCCAGTGTATCTTTAAATTTTCTTTGTATGAAAAATGAGGTTGTATGACAGGGGAAGGTAAAAAGATAATTTTCAAATGCAATTAGAACAATCTAGAAAGTTAAGTACTGCTTTGACCATGTGTATTTCTTTTGACATGACTGCACATGTCAATACAATTCTTCAAAAAACCAGTGATTGTCAAAGTGTAGTTTTGGAATTTTTTCCAGAAGAGAGGTGGAAGAAGGCCTAAAGTGTACTTATTTCTGGCATAAAATACTTCCTGGTGATCGGTGTTGGTAATTGCAATGGAGTTCCCATCATCAAAGTCCCGATAATAGGATTCATAGGTGAAGGAAAAAGCCAGGATTCCATTCTCTTAATGACACATGAACTCTGGTGATAATCAAGGAAAGTGCTCATTATTCTTTTCATGATTGTGGCTGCTAAGAATCAAGGTTCATTTCAAGCCAGTCGTTTATCCTGGTTGGACCTTACCAACTTGACAAACCGAACTTGGATGGTTTGAGAGAAAAAAAAGATGTGGAAATGCTGGAAGAATTTCAGGTTTCATTGAATGATGTATACTATTTATATGCAAATTAGTATTTTTTTTTTAAATCAACAACTTGAGGACCTGTCTTAAGATTGCAGTCCTATTCCTTTTCAACATCATAAGTATATTTCCACTTAAAATAATAATAATAATAATCTGCTCTTAACAGCCCCTTTCATATATTAACCTCTATCAGTATTACCTTTGAATAGTTCTACAACCTCTCATGGAGCAAATGTCTCTGTTTAACTAACACTCTTTATTTTATTACTTTCAAAATGTACTTGTGAAAATGAAAGTGCTTTGTATTGCTGTTATAGCTCCAACAATGTGATTATTTAGCACTTTTCAGAGACTGATTTCCTTGTTAGTATTTATACAGCCTCATGTACTCGCTACGAGCATTGGAAAGGTGCAAACCACATTGGAAGGTTGGAATTATTTAGCATGTTTTAGAGCAAGAATGACAGGGAGTAAGAGAAGAGCAAAAGGAAACATTTTTGAGAAGTGACATTTTTAGGTTCTTGTTCACAAAACCCTTTGAACATATGTGGGACATAATCAAAATAACCACTCACTGCATCTGAAAACCAAATTCTGGTTAAAGAAAAAAGTTGAGGCCTGTCTATTCCAAACTACACAATTGAAGGCCCAGTGTTGCCTGATGTTGTGGAAGATGACAAAAGCTTTGTTCAAAATATCCAAATGCTCCCAGAACACCAAGCAGAAGAGGTTTATCATTTTAGGTGAGGACATCCTTAAAAACTTCTAGCTCCAAAGCTTGTGAGTTTACTTCCAGTTTGTATACTCTTTGAAAGAAGCAGTTACTTCTCAATTGAGTCATTTCCATAGAAATTTCTGACAGATATTCTTGGAAAGCGGGACTGGAGATAACCAAGAATGACTTGGATATGGTAATGTCCAATGTGTAAGACCTGGGAGCCTCAATCAAAATGTGATGTGACTGTGTAGGTAAACACTTCTAATTTTCCTCTGCATTTGGAGGCCAGGGTAGGCTGAAAAGTCTTTGTATGGTCTGCATTTTGCACTCCACTTTCCATATATATTTTCACAACTTGAGAATGTCAGATGAGCCCCTATAAGGTGCTGGCCCTTGACCCAGTGGTAATGTGAGACAAGCAGAATATTTTGGTGGGTCAGAGCTACAACCTCTGGCATTATGACTCTGAGCTTTACTTGCTGCTTGATGTGTTATTGATGTACTAACAGTCAGGGAGCCATTAACAAACTATAATGCATCAACGCAATAGAATATTATGCAGCCTTTACCAATTATAAGTAGGAGGACTATATAGAATCTGTTTGCAAAATAACTGAAAATTATATTGCGAATTAAAATGTAGTGATAGCTACATATAGTACATGTAGGAACTGAAAAGTAATAACCAAAAATTAAAATACAGATACTGTTGGTTTATTTGGGAATTGATTTTTTTCCTTTTTTAGGAAATTTATTTATGTAGTTCCAATATTTCTTCAATATGTAACTCTTATCCACACAATCCACTCATGCTTGGTACAATCTGAGAAACTATGAAGAAGTTGAGTTTCTGAAACGCATATGCTTGGGAACAGCATTGAGGCTAAAAGACTTGAATTGGGCCAAACTCATAAAGTTAACTTGGTTGAAGCAATTATATCTTATGTACATGGCTGTAACAAATTATTTTTAAAGAATAAAATGGACTTAATTAATACTTTGCTTCCTGAACTGTCATGGTGATTTTTCTTCTCTGAAAGAAGAGTAGTAGCTAGGCATTTTTACTATGGGACTTCAGTATAACAAGGGATGAAGTACTAAAAATACTAATAATGTTCACTTAATAGCTGGCAAACGAATAAATTGGCTATATTCTATGATCTCTCAGAAAATATTTTCTCTAAAGAAAAGTTAGATGGATTACAACAGAGTTAGTACCTTAGTATGAAACTTTGTGATTGAAAGAAACTTTAGAGATCACTTATAGAAGGGCTTTTGCAAATTCTGGAATTCCTGTGGGACCCCAATATAAGAACCAGTTGTAAGAGAAACTACTCTTGTCAAAGCATGGGAGCTGAGCCAAGCCTCCCCACTCTCCCAGCAGGGTGACTTACTCCTGTTCAGACGGTTCCTGAGCTCCTAGCACATCTTGGTCCTTCTGGTTCCTGATGTGGCATGACATGGCCTGAACTCCACTTTTTAAATGGGAACCTGAGTCTCCTGACACTCCCTAGCCAATGGTTTTTCTACTACACCAATGATTATCAGACCTTTTGAGGATCCCCAGGATATAGTGGAATGAACTCTGGGGCTGACAAAGGAAAGTAGTACTTGAAGGGAGAGATGGAGCAAGAATAGGCTTCTTTACTCCATCTTTGACCACAGCAGCTCTTTTACCTTTCTATGTAATGGGGTTCATTTTAATATTCTTCCAGGGAAAAGCATCCCATTGATAAAAAAAGAGAATAGGAAGGAAGGAAGGAAGGAGGAAGGAAAAAAGACTACCACACATGACTATCTTTCTTCACTCCACTTTCTTTTTCCTAAACAGTCTAATATTAAAGTCCCTATATCTTTTTATCTCCTATTTCAGAGGTAAAGATGGTGACTCACCCACCCACCCACACACACACACACACACAAGCATTTTAGAAAAATTGCCAAGCAATGGAGGCTGGATGGTGAAGCAAAAACTCCTGACTAGAAAGTGTGTACTTAGCAACCAGGACTGCAAGTTTTCTGCCCTGGCCACATGGATTGATTTTATTTTTTAAAGCTCTTATAATAGCTGAAGACTATCCTGTGGTCTGGATTAGTGGTTCCCAGGGTGTCTTTGTGTAGTTATTTTGTTTGACAGGCAGCAGTCAACATTCCTTTTACTTCACCTCTATCTAGGGTGGGTGCTTTAGATCACTTGCTGAGTCTTCTTGGACCAGCATAGAACTGTGGACAACAAGTTGTGGACAGCTGTTCTGGAAAGTAGAAGCCACAACCAATAGGCTTCTCAAATGGAGAAGGATGGGCTGATGATTGGCAGAAGACATTCTGATTACACAGCTCAAGGATACAGTGAGAAGAGACAGATATTGAAGAGATTTGTGGGGAGTTGGGTGTTCAGCTTTGAGACGAAAGGGAAGGCATGTCCTCACCACTCTCATGGGAAAACAGTGTTTTTAGGCTCCACTCCAGATAAGATCATTGATAATTTTTCTGTGTAAACAATAAAAAAAATAGCCTGACGTCTTACCGTACTTAGAAAACAAATGCCATGAAAAACAACAAGGATCCCACAGCACACATATTTGTGTTTGGACCACTAGTGACTTTATTTTTTTTATAAACTAACCTATGCATTTAGAGAACCTAGTCCTGTAGGAGAATTTTAAAAGCCTTGTAGTAAGCAATAGAAAATTTAAAAATCTTGGTTGTTGGCTGATAGTCTGTCATGTTGGTGAAAGTTCCTTGTTTGTGACTATTTTGCCTATTTATGTACAATGTTTGATAACTTGATTGTCAATCTGATTTATCAGATGAAATCTTCCACCCCTTTAGATCTCATAAGATTTCAAACAAACTAACGAATCCCAGGAAGGAATTGGCCATTCTATCATCCAAAGCCAGCCAGGAAATAGTCTTTATTTTGGACAGCTTTTGAGTGCTTGGAGAAAGCATGGAAAATGGCTATGAAAATGGAAATGTCTCAATATCCTATCTCCCCCTTTTCCTTTGGTTAGTCTTCTACCTCCTACAGTCAGCAGAACCCTCTCTCTTCCCCTGTGCTGTGATATCTGAGAGGGTGTTCCCCCAGGACTCTTGGTGCCCCTGTGTTCCGAGGTGCCTCTGGAGCTCCCCCTCCTTCTGGCACTGTACAGCTGCTGCCCTTCAGTCATTGGGCTTCTTGGCGTGGCTTTTTATGTGGGGGTGTGTTTTTCCTGTTTTCTAACTCACATTTTGTTTGGTGGAGTGGGAATGTCTTTGCCCAGATGGTCTCCATCCCAGGACATTTTGCAGAGTATTTGTGAGCCAGCAACCACTGGGGAATTTCTTTTTTCCTCTGACTCACGAAGGTCCCTCAGTTTGCTCCATGTTGCCAAGTCTTCTTGTAAATCTCAAGGCATGTTTCCTTCTCAGAACAACTCTCTCTGAAAACACACACACGTATCCACATATCCACACACACACACACACACACACACAGTTTTACTGGTTAAAAAGTTAGTCTCTGGCAAATTCTTGCAAAGGAAAACTGCTAAAAAGGGGTCATTTTATCCCTTCAAAGAGATTGGCAAACCTTCTCCCTTTGGTGACTTTGCTTTTTAAGCAAAACCCTTGAATCTCAGAAATGCTCTTGAAGCACATGCTCCTGAGAGGACACCCTACAGAAGCTGGTCCCCAAGACACAATGTCAGCCTAACCACCTTCCACCACCCCATCTCAGAACAAACCTGAGTCCTTTAGAAACAAATCACGTGGAATAAGCCAGATTGCAAATGAAAGCCGTATGGTCTATTGAAGACAGCATAATTTGTGTTTATTAAGCTCTTTCAAGCAATGTTCTATCCCCCTTTGTCTCATTTTCTTGTTGCACAGTAGACATCTGCTCACGACTGAAATGCCTTAGAAGAATGTGATCCCTTTGGGTTAGGGGAGTTGAGGGTGGAACAGGGGCTACTTCATCTAAATATTGCTTATAACCCCCCTCCCCCACAGTGGTGGTCTTTGCAGAACAATCTTTACTCTCCCTTTCTTCTTTAGCATAGCACCCCCCCCTCCCCATTGTCTTGCAACGTGCAGGATCTATCTAAGTAAAGGATGTTATGTTGAATGACTACTCCTGTTGAGGGCTTTTAAACACTTTAACATGTGGCAGCATTGTTATAGCTGTCATTGCTGTCTTGGAATTTATTCTCAGCTCTGAGAAAGGCTTTTAGCCATGTGTCAGGCAGCACGTCAGCAGAAATTGCCAACAAGCATGATTTATATTCAGCCTTTTAGGGCTGGGAGAGTACTGCCTCAGGCCGCTTCAGGTCTGAAAGAGACTAGAACCACACCTTGGCAGTCTGTGACCTACATCTGTCCTTGGTTAGGCAAATCATTTTATATGAAGGATGCCAGACATTTTCAGTGGCATATTCCTGAATCTGCTCTTCTTTGGTGGTAGACAGCTTAAGAAAGTGGTCTCCCCTCTCACCTTACTACCCTATCCCACCCTGTATTTGTACTTCCTTTTTCTTCTAGAATGGAAAGGGTTGATCCCATTCTAGCTGCTCAATTCTAACCTAAAGTGAGAGAATTACTAAGATTTGTCTATAGGGATATTTCCTGCAAGATAGTTTGTAAATAGGGAGTTGGATTAAGTAACATGGTGCATCTCATTCAATGGAATGATTCTTCTTAGTCAATGAAATACTCTGCAGGCATTAAACATAATTTTAAAGAAGATCACTTTTATGTTAATAAAAATTTGATAAGTAAAACACAAGTTACTAATCCAAATGTTCATCAATTTATGAATGGATAAATAAAATGTGTACATCTATATAATGGAATATTATTTGGCCTTACAAAGGAATAAAGTACTGACACATGCTACAACATGAGTGAATCTTGAAAACATTGTTAAGTAAAAGAAGAGAGACACAAAAGGACACATACTATGAAATGTCCAGAGTAGGCAACTACATAGAGACAGAAAGTAGGTTAGTGGTTGCGGGGGGCTGGGCCGAGGGGGGAATGAGGAGTGAGTGCTAATGGGAATTGAGTTTCTTTTTGGAGAGGTCAAAACTTTCTAGAATTAGGTGGTTGCAAACTCTGGATATATTAAAAACCACTATATTGTGCACTTTAAAAGGGTGAATTTTATGTTATGTGAATTATATCTCAATAAAGCTGTTATATATATATGTATGTGTATGTATATAGAGAGAGACTAAAGGACTAAAAAGAAAAAAAAAGCAAGTTACCTAACTCCATGTACTGATAATGATCTTATTTTTTGTAAAAACAAAACAAAACAGGTATAAGTTTCTATTAATAAAAAAGGTTAGACTGTTATAGTTACCACTATGGATGGAGTTATGAGAAGTTTCCACTTTCTTCCTTGTGCTTATCTGTATTTTTTGTAATTACACATATTATGCCGTTTTATTTTCTGTAAAACTTTGAAGATGAATGCCATTTTTAAATTTAAGAAATTTAAATTTAAATGATGGGTAAACGGTGACTGCTTTAAACATACTTAAGCGGTTTCTCATTGTCTTACAGAGACAGTGTGGGCCCCAGAAATGAGAACCAAATAGAAACCTATAACTATGGTACAGTGAGCCAGAAAAGTCAATTCCTTCACTTCTGTTTTCTCACACTTGGGAAGTAGTATCACATTAAAGATATTGTTTTGAGTTCATAACAGAGATTAAATAGTATACAAATAAATTTAACATTTATTGAGTTCACCTGGTTGTCAGGAACTCTAAAAAAGCATTGCCCTATAAATTACATTAACAAATGTTCTGTCTGGCTGGAGGTGGTTACCTTCAATACTTCCATTCACCTAAACATACCTATCTGTAAAGGAGACTGGAAAACATAGTTTATAACTGGTTGACCATGTGCCCTTAAAAACTATGATAGTTTGGAAGAAGGGAAGAGTGGATTTGGGGGAAAACTAGCAGACTGCTGTACCAGTTGTTCAGAGAATATTTTTCAAATGCAGCAAAATGATATTTATATATAAAGAAAAATACCTTGAGCCAAAGGACAATTCTGGATTACTACGGGAGGTAGTATATGTTGTTGGAACTCTTTAAAAATATGAAGACAATCCTTTGATTTGAATGGTTGATGGGATATTTACCTGTTCATGCACGGGTCACAGAATCAAATGACCCATGGAAGTCATTCTAAGCTATGTGACCATTAGTGTTCTTGATTTTTGTTCTTTTTAAAAATTTTAAACAGAAAAGATTCCTTATAAGCAACTCATATTCTTGTATACCTTTTAATCTAATTTTTGCCAAGTGGTCTGACATCAGGGTGGCTTTTCTATATAAAGAACTCATCATGTTACCTTAAGTCCTGTAATAATTCCTGTATTAGTTAAAGTAGCTCTAGCCATTGTAATGAATAAATCCCTAAATTTCAATATCTTAATGTAATACAAATTTAATTCTTGTTCTTGCACTAGCATAACATGAGTGTGCAGTGGGCAGTTTTCAATGTGGTGAGTCAGTGACTCAGGCTCCTTCCTTCTTTTGACTCTATCAACTTTTAGATCCCTGTAGCCCTCAACTTCTAGCTGGTTGGATGGGGAGAAAGGGAAACTGCAGGATGGTATGGGAGGCTTCTATGGCACAAGCCTGGAAGTGCAGTACAAGCTTCCTCTTAAAACCCACTGGCTAGACATCAGTCACATGACCACGCCTAACAAAAGGGAGGCTGGGAAATGTAGTCCAGCTTCATTCTCTTACTCAGCAGGAAAGGAAAGGGAGTTGAAGAACAATTGACCAGTCTCTGTGACAACTCCTTACCTCAGAGGAGGTCAAGTCTAAACTCTAGACCCTCTTCTTGCCTCTTGAACTCTATTCCATTTCAGGTCACTAAATCATAGAGATCCCTGAGGTGTTGGTGGCTCATGTAATAATATTGTTTGCCAGTAGAACAGTGACTAGCAATTATTCAAATCTTTTGATCTTCTTATCTTTAGTCCCATGGGATCGGTCAGAGTTTATCAACACTTTTCCCACCAAATGAAAAAGACAGGGTATTATGAGCACTATTGCATAACCCCTGTTTGAAGTTCTGTGGGATAAGTAGGTTTTTTTTTTTTTTTTTTTTTTTTTTTTTGCATTCTAGCAAATCTTAAAGACTAGGAGAGAAGGCATTTCCATTTATACACCTGGGAGAGTTTGTTACTTCCCTAAGAGACTCTCTGGTCTTTATCCTCTTATTCTCCTAGGCTGGAGAATGGTTTAATTGGAGTTACCTAAAATACTGTTTCCCAAACATTGATGAACGTAAGGATCTCTTGGGGAGTTTGTGAAAAACATGATTCAGGGACCCATCAGAGAATCTGATTCAATTAGGCTGGTGTGGCATTCATTCAAGATTATATGTTTTTGTAAATGTCCGTGTATTATAATTTGAGGAATACTAACCTAGGTGGTTAGAGAATATAGAGTAGTAAACAAGAACACCACCCAGGCAAATTCATTCAGCTCTACTACTGAAGAGTTCTGCAATCTTGGGCATGTTTCTTAAACTGTCTGAGTGGTTGGGTGGGGGCCAATGAAATGCTACTAGAAGGTCCTGTTACTGTTCCACTTGCTTTGCTTCTAGAAGTCGCTCCCTGCACCTTCAATATTCTTGTACCACTATTACAGTGGGACCCCCACTCTAGCCAGCTACAGTGCATTTCTCAAGAAAGATAATACCACCACACATGAGGATTGGAAAATTGGCTAAGAGAACCAGGAAAGAGAGGCTGAGTGAAGGAAGGAGTCAGGAACCTCATCATTTTCTTAACTTTCCCTTTTAAGTTCACGTCTTTGACTATCTGTAGATAGGGAGCCACTGGTATGATATAGCTGCTAAAAATGTAACACAGCTAATGATGTCAGTAAAGAGGTGTTCGTACTCCTGTCAACAAAGGGGATAGTCCTATTCTACTCTGTGATGGCCACAGCATGTCTGGCATAGTGCTCTCTTGTTGTACCCCACTTAAACAAGAGCTTTGACAATCCTGAGCACATCCAACAGCAAGTGAGCAATATGGCATAAGGCCTGGATACCATATCTCAGGAGAAAATGTTCAATCCAATTGGGAAGTGTAATTTTCTGAAGAAACTTGGTTCAGGGCGATGGGTCTCTGGACTCATCATGACATGATGATTAATTTAAAATACTCAAGGAGATAAAGATTTTAAGAGGACTTGGACTTATTATTTGGTGCCTAGAGGGCAGAATGACAACATTGGTAGGAGACAGATTAGAGGAAAAGATGTTTCTATCCTCAGAAATGTCCAGCTGGAAGAACAGAGGCTGGTGATGAGATCCCCAGGCAGTTGTAATATTTTTCTGTGAGGAGGTAGTTAAATTACATGACCTATAAGGTCCTCACTTCAAGGTTCTGTGGTTGGGCTGAGAGGCTGGGTGACTTAATAAGATGCTTCATGGCACTTCTGTTCCTGCTGATGCTGTGAAAAATGTGTCAGGTTATTTGGGGCCCATAGGCTTCTGGGTGTTCATCTATTTTATGGAAAGAGTGGTATAAAAACCCAATTTACATGCTGCTTGTGAGAGCAAACTTATAAAGAGTGGCTTTCTTAAAGCACAATTTTATCCTTCCCCATCTGAATTTGGTTGCTGGTCTAGAATGTGACCGGGCAATGCTATCCTCACATTGCTACTTCTCCACAGTAGTTGAGGGAGCACATTGTTCCTGGTTTTCATCTCCTTTTAAGAAGGAGAAGAGAATTATTAGAAATCAAGTGAAAATTTAACGATATTATGGGCACAGAAAGAGGAATGCCTGGATCCTATGTTGGTCCAAGCATTCTTCTCCGGTAAGTTTTCCGAGTCAGATATGCACACAAAGAACGATAGCAGATGGAAAGAAAGTACCACTTTTAAATAAGTCGGGCTTATGTCTGATAAATCAATGTAGAGCTCTCTGATAAAAGCTGAGTTAGTATGCCAGGAATTTGGGGTAAGGTTTTAATGGAATTAAGGTATAGTACAGTCAGGAGACCTAAGAATGCACGGATTTTGCCTTGGTCCAGTCACCTGTGCTGTAAGATTTTCCTAGGAAGCTCTATCCATGAGTGAAATGTCAAATGGGAAAACAAGTTATGCTTTATTATTGGCTGGATGTGTGTCTCTTTCACTAATGTAGCACCCTCTGGTGAACACTGAGTCTGCCCAACCAAAGGTCCACAAAGATTATTTTTCAACAAGTCCCAAATCTCTGAATCTGAACCTCTTTGAATAAACCACGAGATACAGAGACACAGGAAATGTCATGATGGAATTTGGATGTATTGTCCCCTCCAAAACTCATGTGGAAATTTTATCCCTAATGTGGCAGTGCTGGGAACTGATAGAGTCATGGGGGCGGATCCCTCATGAATGGATTAATGTTCTCCTTGGGGGTGGGGGTAGTGACGAGTGTGAGTTCTTGCTCTGTTAGTTCCCCTGAGAGCTGATTTTTTAAAGGACCCTGGCACCTCCGCTCTCTCTCTCCCTTGCTTCTCTCTCTTGCTTCTTCTCAGCATGTGATCTGCTTGTACCCGCCAGCTCCCTGCCACTTTCCGCCATGAGTAGAAGCAGCCTGAGGCCCGTGCCAGATGTAGCTGCCCCCAAATCGTAAGCCAAATAAACCTCTCTTCTTTATAAATCACCCAGTCTCAGGTATTCTGTTATAGCAACACAAAACAGACTAAAACGTGTCACATGCATTTATGATCTTGTTTGAGGAAAGAGAAGAATCTGGGTCTCTGGATGTCCAAGGGAAGCTTACCCCATGACCCATGGAGAGGAGAAACAAGTGTCACAAAGGCAAGCAAGATGATCAGCCTGCTCAGCTGAGGGTCCGTGACTCTTCTAGGAGGACAGAGGCTGGGAGTCATGAACAAAAGCCACGCAGAGCCAGGAGACCTTCAAATGTACCGTGAGTCAACTCACTGAAACATGGCCAGCCTGGGACCTCATCTAGAGGAATGAGAATGTGCAGCTGAGTGAACAGAAGAGAAGAAAAGGTATTGAGAAAACCAGTTCCCAAGTAGGCCTTGTTTCATACAGCGAAACCCACTGCATGGGGAGGGTGGCAAAGAGAATAAACTGGGTAGGTCTGACATAGACACTTGCTTTTTTACTCAGCCATTTAGCCACATGGAAATAGGAGAGGGCTGGCTCAGCTCACCAGCCTGGCCAGATGTCAAGATGACTGGGTCACATCAGATCTTAACCAACCAAAGACATGGAAGGTAAAGTGGAAAAAAGTGAGTTCCCTTGGGTGGGATCTTTTAATGCATGATTGCTCTACCTGCTGTGTTCCATCAGCATCCTGAAATCTGGCTGATAATATTAGCGACCCTTCCTCTTGGTGTGTGAGTGGGAGTGGGTGGCTAGGGAAGGCTTAGGGTCTTTCCATTCCCCACTAATATTTTTGCTACATGAGATCGGGTAATTTCCAAAAGGACACCTAGTACCCTAAACATGTAGGAAATTTGACTTTCAGACTGCTGGGGGGCTGTGGTTGTTATTTTTGGGCTTCAGAGAGCTTCATTCTTATGTTATATTAACATGCAACATCTATGGGAAAGATCGATCTAGGTTTGTGTTTTGAGAAACAAAAGAGGAGCAATACAGTGTAGGGGTTAAGAGCCAATGTTGTAGGGTTTGACTGAACGCAACTCTCAGTTCTGTTACTTCCTGATTTTACGTGTCAGTTTCCTAATCTGAAAAGTGGGATGATGATGCTAATATAAATGTCAAAGGAGAGAATGCACACAAAACACCAGACTCATGCTTAATAAGCACTCAGAATGTTAGCTCTTTGGCTTTGTTTTTCATGGAAACAGAATATCATACCAGTAAAAAATGATTCTTCAGGTTCTCTTAGTATGGATGGCCCCCTTCCTCTGAGACGATCAAAGTGCTTTTCTAGTTATAATCATAGTTGTCTTCATGGTATCTCGGGAGTTTGAAATAATTTGAGATAAATGGAGACATCTGGAACTCAGAACTAAGTCTAGTATGCATTCTCAATTTAAAAAATAACAACTTTGAGTTTTGGTAACAGGCTTGAGGTGGTATGAGGAATGCCACGGACTGGCAGACCTATGGTTAGAACCCAGAAATGCTTCTATTTCCCTGAACCATCCATGACAAGCTGGTTTGGTATTTGCATCCAAGAGTGGACTTGCAGTTTCGTGGTTAGCATATTATGAACATCTGGGCGGTCTTGCTGGTCACACTGGGCCATGGAGCCAGAAGGAGAGAAAGGAGACAAGCTGCAGCTGACTCTGGGTGCTTGACCTTGTCTTGAGGGGGTTGGTTTTAAAGTGCCTAATCTTTCATATATTGCACAGGCCAGGAGTGTCTCTAGGGTCTGTAATAAACCTTCTGTCTCTTATTTCTTATGACCACACTTGAGGTTATCCATTCTGAATTCCAGAAGCAAACATGCCAAATTCTAGGAGTTCTGGCATTTGAAATCACAGGATGTTATAGTTTGCGGAGATCTTAAAGATAATCTCCAGTCTCTTCAGTTTTCAGATTACAAAACTGAGTCCCAGGAAGTTCAAGTAACTTGCCAAAGTTCACATAGCTAGTTACTGGAATAACTAAGATTATAAAGCACCTTGTATAATGACAGTAGTTAAGATTGGTTAAGTACATGGATTCTGGAACTAAACTGCCTGTAGTAAGTTATCAGGAACAACTCTTCCCCAAATAAGAAACTTAGGAATGTTACTTACACTCCTCTGTGCCTCAGTTTCATCATATGTAATCCAAGGGTAATGACGGTATCTACCTCATAGGTTGTCATGAGGTTTAAATCAGGTAAAACATATGAAGGACTTCTAGAACAATGCCTAACATTCAGCAAAACACTTAAAAATGTAATTTTTTTACCATTAATCTTAGATCATTGTTCTTTCTGCACAAGATTTTAGGCAACCATATTTAGTCACCAATTTCTTCTATGTAAAAGCATATCTTGAACCTTACTAATTTTCACTCTGCCCACTGACAGCTCCCTAAATAAACCCCATTGTCGCTTATCTAGATTGCTGCGATAGCCTTCTCATCAATCATCCTGTTTCCTCTCTTGTCCTTTGTTCTTTTTATTGATTGTTACAAAACAAACCACACCAAAATGTATGCTCACAATCTTGTGGGTCAGGAATTCAGAAGAGCTCAGGAAGATGGCTTGCCTCTACACCTTGCATTGTCACCTAGGGCAGCTTACCTGAGGCTGGATGATCCTCTTCCAAGATGGTCCACTTTATGGCTAGCAAGTTGGTGCTGTCTCTTGGCTATGAGGTTAGCCAACACTGTCATCTGGGAGCCTCAACTGCTCTCTATAAGGGGCTTTTCTTGAGGCTCTCTGGGCTTCCTCACAGCATGGTGGCTAGATTACATAATTGAGTGTTTTAAGACACTGAAAATGAAAGAGGCCAGTGTTTTGTTTTGTGTGTGTGTGACCGGTAAGGGGATCGTAACCCTTGGCTTGGTGTCGCCCACACCGCGCTCAGCCAGTGAGTGCACCTTAGAGGCCAGTTTCTTAAGCCTAGGTCTGAAAAACTGACAAAGCATCACTTTCACCATATCCTATTGGTCAAAACAATCAGAGAGCCTACCCAGATTCAAGGGGAGGAAAAATAGATCCCACTCCTCAATGAGAGGAATGTCAAAACATTTATGACTGTCTTTAATCTTTGATGTTCCTCTAGAGTCGATTATTTTCACAGTATCACAAGCTAACTTGAAAAATGCAAATTAAATTGTGTCACTCCCTGTTTTTTAAAAACTCTTATATGTCTACACTCAGTATAAAATTCAAACTCTTTACTGTGGCCTGAAAGATCCTGTGCATCCAAGCCTTGATTGACTTTCTAACCTCATTTCCCTTTCAAATTGTATTCTCTGACACCCTATCCAAAACAGGCCTCTCTTACTTTCTACACCCTTGTGCTGCATTATTTCTCTCCATAGCATTTATCATTATCTGACACTGTATTCTTATGTATTGATCAATTCATCTCAGTCCCTTGAGTGTGAGTCCATTAGGGCAGGGACTTTAGTCAATCCTTATCTCCACCACTTAGAACAGTATTGGCCACAAAGTAGGTGCTCTATAAATATTTGTTGAATGAACGAATGGTGCTTTTTATAATTTTTTTGTGTGCCAGGAAAAAAAATAAAACAAATAACTTCTGTTTACATGAATGTGACATTCTGCTATACTTTCTCTCTTTTCTTAGAGAGAGAGTAGCTTTGGTGTCAGTTAAGTCCATTTACCTATGCCGAATAAAAACAGAAAACAAGATGAAAGATATAATTGTCTTAGCAGGAGAAGGGGGTGGAAATCAGCTGACTGATATTAATGAGAAGTCCCACTATTAATTTATGTATTTAAGCTCTGTGTGTGGTAAGAAACAAAAGATATGATGTGTGTGATTGAAGAGTTCAGGATTACAGAGGGGTGAATGTGGTGTTGACTCAAGAGGGGCAGAAAGTCTAAATGAAAAGCTAGGTGACATTGAAATCAGACAAACTTGAACTCCTTTCTCTAGGCATGAGACCTAATGATCAACTTGCTTAACTTGTTTGAGTTTTGATTTTCCTCATCTATGAAGGAGGTGCTCTAATATTCTCTAAACATTTCTGTGAGAATCAAACGTGTGATTGTATATGTGGTGGGTTTAAAACACAACTGCAAAATCTTTGTCACTCCTCCCATTGAGAGGTGGGCTCTGTGGACCATCCCCTTGAATCTGTACAAACTGTGTCTGCTTGGACCCAAAGAGAACAGCAGAAGTGATACTATGTGACCTACAAGCCTCAGTCATAAACAGCCAGAGAGAGTTCTTATTCTTGAAACTCTGAGCCATCGTATAAGAAGTGTGACACCCCCCCCACCCCCCCGAGACCACCTTGCTGGAGTGGCCACATGCAGGCATTCTGGTTGAGTTCCAGGTGAGCTATTCTTAGGCATCAGAGCTCAGGCAAAAGATACGGGGGTGCATAAGACACATCGGATATGGATTCCACACTGAGCTATTCCAGCCCGCAGTTCCTTGAGTCATACCCAGTCCTGAAAGTCTCTTCAGTAGAGGCCCCAAACGGATTGAACAGAGAATTGCCTCCACTGTGCTCTTTCCAAATCTCTGACATACACAGAATTTATGAGCATAATAAAATGGCCGTTTCAAGTCACTACATTTTGGGGGTGGTTTGTTACACAGTGAGAGATGAATGGAACAGAATAAAAACCATCCAACCCAGTCCTTTGTGTAAAACAGTTGATCTCAGCATGTCAATTCCCTTCCTTTCCTTCTAAATGCAGTTGGAGGTTAGAGACGAGCGACGCGCCTGTGGACTTCACGGTGTGGTAGGTTCTGAGTTAGGTCTTAAAGGGAGCCCAGGATTTCAATAAGGGAGTGAGAGGGTGTCACAGAGACATTCCAGGCAGGGAATGTAGGTGGGAGGAAGCCTGGTCATGGTCAGAGACTTAGAGCAAGTCTTCAGATGACTCACTGTTAAAATATGCAGTGGTCAGCACTGGCTGCTTCAGAACAGGAGATAAAACTGCTCAGAAGGAGGAGACTTCCTGAGCAGCCACTTCCTTTGTGCTGAGGACTAAAATGTGGTGATAGGGACATTCCCATCAGGACCCTCCCTCCAGGCCTCCTCCTCACCAGGAGTAAGCCGTAGCAGTCAGGGGGTGCTGGGGTGCTCACACTGTCCCCTTGCTCTGGCTTGTGCCTTTCCTGTGCCCACCTCTGTCTGCTCCCTTTCTGGTCTCAGCCCTTCTCTTATGCCCCCTGCCTCATCTTCATTCCCTTGGCTTGCTGCTGGAGATGCCCTCATCTCTCTGTGGCCCAACATTTTTTTCCTGCTATGTCTTTGGTAGGAGCAGAAATAAAAATGCAATTTTGCTACTTTCTCACACTTTAATCAAACATGAACACCTCTTAAAAAGGAAGAGTGTCTAGGAGCATGGGTCTGTATGTACTTACCATTCATGCTCACCTATATTTCAGGAAGGGAATTTATATTAAAAACACTCTATTAGAGAGCAGTCTTTTCAGGAGCTAGGACCATGACTTTTAGGTAAATTATAGATCTTGCCTAGGACAGTTCTCAGTGTATCTGCACTGAATTAATAATGAGTTGCCTTGAAAGAATTTTCGATTCTTAGCATGCGAGAAATCCTTTCCACTTCACTGGGGCAACAAGGTTGCTAGGAGAGCTGCCACTACTGTTTTAGACTTGAACCTGAATGCTATATTGAGTACCCCGATCTTCTTCCCCTTCCCCTAGAGAAGGAGCCAAGAGTCTGAAATCCCCATTGGCACAGAATTCAACACAACCTGATGGCAGAATTTTTGTTCATGGCACAATCAGTATTATCAGTCATTACACTAAGTTAATTTCAAGGCTCTCTTCAGCTAACATGGGCATAATATTCTGACTTCATTCTCTCAGTCTGATATTTTCTATCTGGAAACAGGAAAGAAAGAGTTTTCTTAGCATATTGGATCATCATTTACATCTGAGTAACTCTTATGTTTGAGGATCAGTCTAGCCTGGCGCCATTGTAAAGCAACTATTTTTTCTTAATAATACTTTTGTAAACCGAGTCAGTTCTTCCCTTCCCACTGGATAAAATCTTGGCTAAGTCTGGAACATAGCTTCTAATCCAGATAATCAAATGTTCTCTAGTCTCTTTAACTGGAAAGAAAAAAGTTAGACTCAGTCATTTTATTAGGTCCAGTTTAGTGTAATGATCAAAAACTAGGAACCTCACTCAACGTTTCTCACTCAGAAGTTCAGTCCTATGCAGGTAGAAAGCCCAGTGGCTTTCTCAGGGTTGTGTTTCTACCCTCCTCCCCCAGCTCACCGAGCATGGTTTCTGGTGCTCATTCCCCACACTGGCGGGTTTGAGTTGGGGATGGGTTACCAGAGGAAGCAGGAGCAGAGAAAAGGTCTCGTTGGCTGCTTCTATGGTGAGCTGGTCCCAGAGCACTGTGGGCCAGGAGGGAGACTGAGGCTGATTCTCCTGTGGGGTGTTTTTGAGGTGTCAGGGCTCTTCCCCCAGCATGTCTGCCTTTGTCACGTTCCTCATGCTGGGCCTCTGCTGATTTATTTCCAGCATGTTTCTGCTGAGATTTTTTTGTTCCTCTAGAGTGTCCTCATGTTAGTTTTCTATTGCTGTGAAACAAATTGTTATAAACTTAGTAGCTCAGGTCCATGGAGATTCATCAACTCACAGTTTCTGTAGGTCAAAAGTCCAGGCACAGCATAACTGGGTTCTCTGCTCAAGGTCGCACTAGGCTGAAAGCCAGGCGTTCTGCCAGCTCACATAGTGTTGGCACAATGTATTTCCTCCCAACTCTAGAACTCACAGAGGCTGCATCTTCTAGGCCAGCAGGACACTCTCTCTCTGACACTTTGCCTTTGTTTAAAGGCTCACCTAATTAGATCAAGTCCACTCAGGATATTTCTCCTTTGACCCACTCAAAGTCAACTGATGAGTAGCCTATTCTCTGGTCTCACCCCAGGTGGGTGATTCTCCAAGGGGAGGGGATTATGCAGGGGTATTGGCAGGGCATGGGAATCGGCATCTTAGAATTCTGCCTGCCTTATCTCTCTTAGGAAGGGTCTATAAGACATCCCCACCCCACTGCCATCTCTTTCTTGTGGCCCACATCTGAGACTAAATGTTTGTTCCCAACATTTACTACCCAAATGTATTAGTCAGCGTTCTCCAGAGAGACAGAATCAATAGGATATGTTATAATTATATGAGAGGGATTTATAGGGGAATTAGCTCGCATGGCTATGAAGAAAAGTCCCACGATAGGCCGTCTATAAACTGGATGCTGGTAGTGTGGCTCAGTCCAAGTCCAAAGGCCTCAGAACCAGGGAAGCTGATGGTGTCCTTGGAGTAAGTTCTGGAACCCAAAAGCTGAAGAGTCTCAAGATCTGATGTCCATGGACAGGAGAGAAGAGTGTATCCCAGCTCCAGTGGATCGAGAGAGAAAACTTCACCTCTTTCCTCTGTCTTTTGTTCTCTCTGGACCCCCAGTGGATTGGATGGTTCCCACCCACACTGAGGGTGGGTCTTTCACACCCAGGCTACTCAGACTCTCATACTAGTCTCTGCTGGAAACACCCTCATGGACACACCTCAAAAGATTTCTTTCCCAGGTTTCTCAGCATTCCTTCATCTAACCAAGTTGACATCTAGAATTAACCTTCACACCAAACATGATCACTTAGGTCTCATTGGATCAATTTACTTGCTGGTAATTATACTGCTGAATTTATCATCATGTTGACTCTATATCTACCTATAGTATTAGGGGATTATGGAGAAAAATCTCTTGTTAAATGCTGTTCCAGTTAGGGTTGTTTCTTTCCTCCTGCTTTAGGAAAACAATCCCCATGTTCTGATCAATTAGTTTTAAACTCACCAACTACAGATCTGGCTGTTTGTCAACTACTGGGGCAAAGGAGTTTACTGGATTCCGAGTCTGAGAATTGGAACTATGGACAAAGGCAACCCAAGGAGCACCTTCTTTATGTCAAGGTGATATTCTTGCAAGTGTGTGGGTTTACGTGGCAGTTGTAGAATGGGTCACAAGTGGAAATTTCGAGAAATTCCATTGCACAGATGTGGAGCTAACTGTGTGTTGATGATTTGTTTGTATTCCCTCTGTCACAACTAAGAATGAGATCAAAATTGGGTGTGGATATTTATTGACTGTATTTCATAACTGCCTTTTTCGAAGTGTCTGGTTGCCTTATGCTGATTTAGAATACTCATCACCCTGCAACCCAGCTCTTTTCTTGGTCACGGCAGTCAACCCACCAAATAGAACCAAACCTCAGGACTGCAGGAGCCTCAGCCATTTTTCATGCTGGAAAACATGCATTAGTAACAATGAGGCACCTCGAGGCAGTGGTGGCAGCCAGCTCTCCTTGGCTCAGGCCAAGGCGGCAGAGAGCAGTAGATTGCATCTCGTGTGGAAGGATTTCTGGAGTAACTTTAGCCAATGGGGATGGAAAGTTTGGGAATGGTACCAGGATAAGAATTAAGACCAAATGTGTAGGCAGGAAGGCAAATTTTAATAGATTGTTGGTTGTTCAGCAAGACCCTGAGTACTATTTTTGAGCAAGAGCTTTGAAATGTTTAGGTCTGTATCAAAGATGTGTTGTTATTGATTAGCCACACAAACAATTTCTTCTGTAGTTTATTCATAGTGAAAGTTTAATCTCAGGCTGACTGCCATCACCATCAAATGGAATGTGCTCAGGGAATGGAAATTAATTTCAATAGTTGCCTAAATAAAACCCAATTAAGAAGATAAATTTGCTCCCAGGAAAACATGTGACATACATTCCAGAACAATGCAGAAATTACTTACTTTGGAAGGTTTGGCTTTATTCCTAAGTTGCCTTCTCCATATTCCCTCATTAGGAAAACACCCAGAGGAGACTAAAGGGAGAATGGATTGCCTTTTGTAAGATTTAAGAGGTCACTGAAGGCCTATGGATTTAAGTCCATGGAGAGAGGAAAGTGATGGAGACACTTTGAGTTTGGACGGGTTTTGTGGTTAGGTGTGATGCAACCAGGAGCAAGTGTTGAAATTTATGTTCTCCAGATGGCTTCGAGTCTCAGACCAGGCCAGAGATAGCACCCAATTCCTTTGAGCTGCTTGGGTTAAATATGTCTGGGGTAGGAAACACAGCTAAGTAAGGAATCTGTGGAGGAAAAGCCAGGTTCTGGGAAATTCTTTTCCATGCAGCTGGACCTAGCCCTTTGTGGGGGATTTCTTTGGGCTCCCTGGAACAGGATTCCTGGGGAGTGAATAATTACACTTACTAAATAGAGGTTCTTACTGGGCACTATTGGCACAAGGAAGAGAAGGAACTTTACCTTTGTTGGTAAACTTCAAATGTGTTGTAAATTTAGTGTACAGGTGATCAAATGAGATAATATATAGTTTTTTTGATCCCTTATTTTACAGAATGAAGAAATTGAGTCAAAATGTGGTTAAAGAAATTCTTCAGGAAGTGAGTGGGAAGATTTGAATTTAAGCAAATCTTCGAGATCTCATGTATTCTCTAACATTGCACCATTGCAGTAATGTTGCAATAAGTGATAGTTTATATGTTAAGCACTTTTGACATTAAAAACTTTTCATGTTTACTTCCTCATCTGAGCAAGGTAGGTATAAATGGGATACAGAGAAGTTGAGTAATTTACCTAAAATCACACAGCTAGTGGAGGTCAGAATCAGAACCAGGGCAAACAAATTTTGCAAATAATCCAGGGCCCAGGGTCTGGTGATTTTTTCAAGAAATTTTTCCTTCCTTATTTGGGCAGTATGAAGATTAGCCTTCTAAGCTGTCAGAGTCTTGCTTGGGAATTCCTGGGCTCAGCTCTTACTCAAGCCAGGAATGTGCTTAGTGCAATATTGTCTCTGAAGAAATGATGTGGTCAGTGTTTACTGGACCCTCTTGCCCCTTTCCTTGCAGAAGAGTCTGTATTTTTCTGGATTGTCTTTTTTCCTTGAAAAGCTTCACTTTGGTCATTGAGTTACCTGGACAGAGGGTAGAATGATGTCCAGGGCTGTTGTGTCCTGCCGTGTAGGCTCAGCAGTGAGCACGTACCATGATGTGTATGGTGCCTTTGGAGACACACGACATGGTGGCCGTGCCCGGTAGCTGACACCTCACACTCTGACAGTGAGCTGCCAAGAAAGGGCAGTGATTGGAATGTTGGGAACACACTTTTCTTCTTGGGGCTTGAGGATTTGGATTGACCTTCTACCTAACACACTCGTCATTCTCTTAGACCCACCCAGCTCCCATTGGATTCAGGGTTATTCTGGGCCCTGTAGTGATGGATGGACAGTGATGCCCTTACATTACGGAAGACCTGGCTAAGACAATGTATTTCCTTGAGTAGGAAAGGAATCTTCAGGCTCAGACTCACATTGTCCAAGTAACAGTTAGAATTTCCTGTCACCTATCTATCATCATCTATCGAGAAAAGGGATTAATTTGTGCTCAGAACTACCTGATGACAACAACAGCCCTTCTTCTATAATCTTGTTTCAATTTGCAACTATGTTTGCTTATTTTCAACTCTCTTGAATAGATACTGGCAAGAATTTCACGGGCTTGCACACACTGATTTGTTGATGTAAAAAGGTATAAAATTGTGAGGGACCTTTGAAATTCTCAAGGCCAATATTTACATTTCAAGGAAATCTGAAAATAGGGGGGGCAAAGGAAGAGGATTTTGTCCAGTTCCTCCACTGTACTTGGCTCTTCCTCCTTTTGATTTCTAAGCAATAACAGAAGGGATGATGGTGACTTTGTGTGTTTAGATTAAAAACAGCATTGCAATGCTAACAATTACTACTGGTCAACACAGCAGATTAGGACATTTTATCATTAAGAATTAATCTGTGCAGGTTTCAAAGTTAATGAAATACAGAATTTCCTCTTCTAGAAAATATTAAAAATAAAACAGTCTGTGTTTCTAGGCTCAAAACTTCTTAGCCTGGTCAGAAGTGATCATTTATTTGTAATCAAAAGGCGATAAATGTTCCATGTGTCAGTGGCCACTAGGTACCTTTATGAATAAGACAGGGATATTTAATTTATTACAGACTGAATACAAGTAAATGTCCTTGCATGATAGCTATTGTCTGCTGCCCGTGGTTCTGAATGCATTGCCATTTATTTGCAGGGCACAGTAAGAATTGATCTTATATTCTTTATTTTATTTTATCTTTTATTGACAAATAGTAAGTGCACATATTTAGGGGGTACAATGTAATGTTTTGACACATGTATATATTGTATAATGATCAATTCCTAGTAATTAGCATATACATTACCTTAAAATTGATCATTTGTTGTGAGAACATTCAAAATCCTCTCTTTTAGCTATTTGAAATATACAATGTATTATAGCTACCTTGCTATGCAACGGAGTGCCAGAACTTATTCCTGCTATCTAACTGTAGGACTGCACCCACTGACTAACCTTTCCCCATCTCCTCCTCCCCCCTATTTTTCCCGGTCTCTCGTAACCACTATTCTACTTTCAACTTCTTTCTTTTTTTTTTTTTTCGTTTTATTTCTTTAAGTTTATTAATATTATTTTTTTGCATTCTCAGATGTTGTGGAGCAGTTGTGGTGAGGGGGGGGGGAAGAGAGAACAAAATAGGGTGGGAGAAGGAGGAAGGAGAGGGGGCATGGTTGAGGCCCGTGGTGCCCCCCTTATTCCTGCAGAGGAGACAAGGGGGCTTCCAGCGGTGGCTCGGTTGTTGCTGGGCTGGATGCAGATATCAGGGGTGTGTGGCTGAAGCCCTCGATCCCCCACTGCCCCAGCTTGGGAGCCTGGGGCACTTCCTGCAGCAGCTCGGTGGTCATTGCTGGGCTGGTTGTGGGTGTCAGGGGGCATGGTGGAGGCCCCCAGCCCTCCCTGTTCCCTGGCTTGGGAGCCCAGGGGGCTCCTGGTCCTTCTAGGTTTTATAGGTGTTTGGTGATGTGAGACCTTTCCTAGTTAATATCAAACTGCCTCTGGTCTGTGGGTATTTTGTTTTATCTTTCAGTTCTCTGTTGGATTATTCACTGTTCCCACCACTTAAACTCTGTACTGGAACTAATTTGTTGCCCTTTGTTTACTTCTAAAATGTGGGGATGAGCACTGGAGCCCTGTACTTGAGCTAAATTGCTGCTTTGCTGCTGATTCCCCGGTGAAGGCTTTTTGTGCAGCTCAGGTTTTAATTGTTGACCTTGTATGTACTTCTGGGTGTTGTGAGTTCTGGTGCACCTGGGTTGTGTGGAAACTCTGATCTGGGCCTGAGTCTTTTCAGCAAACTGCACCTCTGCAGTTCTGTATTCCTGACCTGTCTCTACTGAGTTGTCCAGTACTGATTGGGGTGCAGATCAGCTGTCCTTGCTTTGCCCCACTGTTCCCCTGGTGGGCCCATCTTCCCCATCCCCAGCCCCCCCAACACTTCCCATGGGATGGGCCATGCACTGGTCCCTTGCAGTGACTCACCGGCCTCTGAGTGGCTCCTTTTTTCAGTTGTTGTGGCTCCTCACTTGTGTGGGTCCACAAGAATACTTTTAGTGGTCATGCTGGCCTGAGGGTCACCAAGGCCCTCTTCTCCCATGTTGCCTCCAAGCAACTTTGTATGAAGGGCACAGCTATGGCTTTTGCCATTCTGTGCTCCATATGCTCAGTAGCTCCAACCTGGAAGTGGCTGGGCTTTGAAATCGTCGGTGAGGTTTTTTCTTTCTCTCATAGTGAATTCTGCCTTCATGCACTCTGTAGGTCTTTCCTCTTCCCCTGAGCTCTAGTGGCCCCAGCTTGGCTGTCATTACTTTTTAATAGGTGTAAATTGGTTGATTTGTGGGACAGAGTGACACTGGGGACCATCTATTCCACCATCTTGACTGGAAGCTTCAACTACTATGAGATCATTTTTCTTTCGATTCCATATGTGAGTGAAAAAAATGACGGAATCCTATTATTTGAGACAACATGGATAAGCCTGGAGGACATTATGTTGAATAAAATAAGGCAGGTACAGAAAGACAAATATCACATGATCTCAATCATATGTGATATACTTGAGTGACACTGGGGACCATCTATTCCACCATCTTGACTGGAAGCTTCAACTACTATGAGATCATTTTTCTTTCGATTCCATATGTGAGTGAAAAAAATGACGGAATCCTATTATTTGAGACAACATGGATAAGCCTGGAGGACATTATGTTGAATAAAATAAGGCAGGTACAGAAAGACAAATATCACATGATCTCAATCATATGTGATATACTTAAATCTAAACTCTTTGTGTGTGTGTGTGTGTGTGTGTGTGTGTGTGAGAGAGAGAGAGAGAAAGAGAGAGAGAGAGACTATACCACTACTGCATATACTTGTTAGGTTTATCTCCCTTCGTGAAGTATATTAAGTTTACATTGGAAAATGGGCTGAAGGCAAACTAAATTTAGAGTTCTGTTGAGCAAAGTTTGGCCCAGAGCTTCCATACTCTTCCCTGGAACTCCATTTCCCATTATGTCCTTGCTGTGTATCTTGGGAGAGGCCCCTTTTTCTGTGGGTCCCCTCAAAGTTTGCTGTGACCCAGGAGGAGCAGGACAATTTCTGCAGTGTTTGGCCAGGGCAGCAAAGCCAGAACAAAGTCATCCACTCCTAGGCTATGAGTCCTGACTTTTTTGGGATTGCAAACACAGGATCTTTTGATTTCACAGCACCCTCCCACTCCTCTTAAAAGTGCTGTATGGCACTTTTTAAATTAAAGTGAATTAACACTGTTTTCAGAATTTGGGGCAAGAAAAAGTGGGGCTGGAATTCACTGCTGCACAGATTCTGGGAAGGAATTGTAGCTTACGATGATTGAATTCTTACCTGTATGTTCGACACAGGGTAAATCCATTTATGTTCTTATACTCTCCACAGCCCTACGAGGTAGGTCTTGCTATGAGCACTGCTTTACAGATGATAAACCCGAGGTGAAAGAGGAAGGCCTGTGGCCAAGGTCCCACAGCAGCTAGTGACGGTGGAGGTCGAATCTGACCTGGGAAGAATGAATCTGGTCCTACATTAATTAGTCAAAGAGAGGAAGTGCTCGCTGTGTTTGAGGCCCATGAAAGAGGTTATCTTCAGGATCTCTTGTGGTGGCTCTTTGGGAAGTCATCAGATAAAAGGCTGTCAGTGATAGGTATCTCCTCCTGATGGCATTAGGATGGCTAAAACAACACTTTTGGAAGGTATGGGAGGTATTGGACTTAAGAAAGTGTTCGTTTTGCAGTTATGCTAGATGCAAGGGTACAACCCAGTGGAAGGTTGATTCTCTGAAGGCTCCCAAGTAGACTATAATGTGGCAGTGAGGATGTGCAACAGTATAATACAAACCTAGAAACTTCCCAAGCAGCAGCTCCTGTTGGAAATTTATGTTATTCAGTGCAGTCATTCATCAGTTAATAACAAAGGGCTCCAGCCTGATCATATCCCTGAAATGCAGTTGAATTTCCTAGCTGGGCGTTGTGTAGGTTATTCTCCTGGCTTGGAGCAGCATGAATATAGGCAGTTCTGAGATCAAATGTCACAGAATTGTTCAACCCACTGCAAAAAGAATTTCCTGAGCGCCTACTCTGAGCAAAGATGCAGGGCAGGGGATACAGAGACATGAAGACTTAATCCTTGCCCTGGAAAGAGGTTATGATCTAGTCTGAGTTTGGGGCACTTGTAAGAATAACTATTTTGCAAGGACAGAAAGATCACATATCAGTTATCAGGCTTGTCAAGCATCTAAATCATCTTTTTCTGAATGATGAATTCATAGCTGATAATTCATTAGTTGTGGAGAAAGAGATGGTGCTTATGTGGGTACTTTCATTTTAATCCATTCATTTGTTTATTTAATTGATGATGACGCTTTTCCTCAGAAGTTTGTAGCAGATCAAAATACTAGTGTTGTTAAATGACCGAGTGTCTCCTGTTCACTTGGCTATTGTTGCTGTTTCAAGCATTTGTCTTTCCAACCCTTTTGATCCTGTCACTCTCCAGTGTAACACCTTCAAGGTTGACCACTATTCCTAGGATAAAGTCCAGAAATGACAACGTAAGCACCACTAACTTCTCTGTTTACTTGGTACTATATATTCACTTTCTTTTATTTAGCAAATATTTAAATAGTGTTGAATATGTGTCAGGCCATGTTCTAAGTGTTTTATATCAATTACCTTCTTTAAACTCCATACCAATCTTGTAGGGTTGTTGCTATCATCTGAATGTTCGTGTTGTTGCCCCCAAAATTCATATGTTGAAACCTAATCCCCAATGTGATATTAGAAGGTGGGGCATTTGGGAGGTGATTAAGTCATGTGAATGGAAGCCCTCATAAATGGGATTAGTGTCCTTATAAAAGGGACTGCAGGGAGCTAGCTAGCCCCTTCCACCGCATAAGAACACAGTGAGAAGGCACTGCCCGTGATCCAGAAAGTGGATCCTCAACAGATTCCAAATCTGCCTTGATCTTGGACTTCACAGCCTCTAGAACTGAGAAATAAATTTTTGTTGTTTGTATTTTGTTATAGCAGCCCCAACAGACTAAGACAGTTGTTATTATGTCTCTCATTCCTCTTTTACAAACACGGAAACTGTAGCACAGATGAAATAACTTGCCCAAGGTCAGGCAGCAAGTAGGGGGCAGACTCAGGATTCCAAGCCAGCTCTCAGTCACTGCACTACACCCCTTCTTTCAGGGCTTTGAGACCCCCTTATTCATGTCAGGGACTTCACAAATATGTTCCTTCTGTCCAGAATTCAAGGCCCTGCCTAGTCTTCCTCCACCCTCACCCCTTACTCCTCCCAGACTTCCTTCCTCTTTTATTATCCTGTTAGCTGTAAGTTTAAAGAGCACTTTCCCCTAGCCATTACCCCAAACTGCATTCCTGACCATATTGCTCACTCCAAAAGCACCCTCTCCTTTTCTCTTATTGCATGTCACTCATTGATGATTAAGTAATTATTTGAACAATGAAGATATTTTTCATTTCCACTAGACTGTTATGTGCCATGAGGTTAGGGACCATGTCTATCTTGTCTTCAGTCCCCAGCATAGTACGTGGTGTGTTGTAGGTGCTAAATAAATGTATATAACATTTAAGAAGTTAAATAAACTGTCAAGCTGGGAGCAGATACACAGGGGGACTCTGTGGAACCTATGCAGACGCGTGGAGGCAGAAGTCGGGGCAGCTAGTCCTGCCTCCCTCACTGACTGGCTGAGTGATATTGCGCAAGCCCCTTAACCCTTTGAATCTCTCTCTTTATTTGTAAAACAGGGCCCCAAACAGCTGCACATCCCTTTGAAAAGGTACCGTGAGGACCAAATGAGAGTGGGAGAGCTCTCGAGGCCACTCTGTCCTACCTTTACATTGGTGTTAGGATTTTTCACGTGTCTATGAAAATGGCATGTTTGATTCCATTTGCTTTCTGAAGGCTGTGTATATGTGTAGTGGATTGAATTATGTCCCCCTAAAACTCACTGAAGCTTGAATTGTGTCCCCCAAGTTTTATGTGTTAGAAACTTGGTTCCCACTGTGACTTTTAACAGGGTGAGAAATCCTGTTATGGTCATTGAAAGGTGGGGCCTTGAGGAAGTGCTTAGATTGTAGGACCGTGCCATAGTGAATGGATTAAAAATGGTGGTCATGGGCATGGTCCTGAGAGCTTTAAAAAGAGAGTGAATGAGGAGGTTGCACTCTCTGCTCTCTCTGCTTCCACCATCTTGCAACGTGAGACCCCTGGGTCACTGTCACCACCACCAGATGGACTTTGGACTTCTCAGCCTCAGAAACCGTAAGCAATTAGTTTTGTTTTCTTTATAAATTACCTGGTTTCAGGTACTTTGTTATAAGCAACAGAAACAGACTAATACAATATGAAAGTTACATAAAAAATAAATCACACAATCTGATCAAGCCTCTGGATCCAGCTTCCAATTTGCAGGAAATACCTAGGGTAGAAGAGCATATTGAACTGTGTCATGAGTGTGCAGTGAGAAAGATAGAGACTGTGGGAGATTCTTTGGCTTACGTGACCCAGGGCCTTCAACAGACAAATTGTAAGGAAGAGAAAGTGGTGGGGGTGGGGATGGGCATCCTGTAACTTTTAAGTGACTTAAAAGACAGATACATTTTTTTTTTAACGAGCAAGATGAAATTGTGTCCAGGGATGCCCACTTGAGTGATAAACCTATAAAAATGAAAGAAAAAAATTACCGTCAAAGTTAAGATATTGGTTACGCATTTGGGGAGAAGGACGGTTCTCTCATTGGGATGAGACACTTTGGAAGGGCGTTTAGCATGGCTGGCAATGTTCTATTTCTTGACCTGGGTGGTGGTACAAGAGTTTTTGTCTTATAGTTTTTTCGTGCAGTTTTCTGTATTTCTGCTTTATTTTTCAGTGAAATAGTTTTAAGATAAATAAACTGAAACAATATAAATAAATAAACCAACCAATCCACAAAAAATAGCAATACGAAGCTATAACTACAAATAAGAGAGATGGTTTCAGTAAATACATAGGCTGGTGATAGTCTAAACCAGGAGTGGGCAAACTTTTTGTGTAAAGCATCAGATAATACATATTTTGGGCTTTGTAGCTATACAGTCACTGTCTCAACGTGACTGTTCTAGGTGAAAGCAGCTGTAGACAATATATAAACACAAGGCCAGGGCTGTGTTCCAAACTTAATTTATAAAAGCAGGCTGAGGAGTGGATTTGGCTTAAGGGTGCTGGTTTCCTGACCCCTAATCTAAACTTTTAAAGTAGAATGCTGGCTGGCATGTCTTCCAGAGTTGCTGGATGAAAAGCAGCCCAGCCTGTATTCAAAACTTCCTTCAGCGTAGTCACTAGAGGAAGCCACCCGCTGATTCTAATGTCGCTTTATTGAAATTGTTTTTGGAACTGCCTTAGGAGATGGGGTGACGATGGTAGCAGGTCCAAGCTTTTTTAAGTTGAATTGTTTTGAAAACATCTGTACTCATCACTCAGAGCCAAAGCTAATGAATAAGATGCATGATCAAACTGAGCGATGGTGTTTTCAGTCAAAAACATTTCCAGGGAAATCTCCTTGTAAACCAGGGCCCCATGATAGGCTCCTTTTCATTCCCGTCTGTGGAGCAGACACTATCAAACCCTTTAAATATTTTTTTGCTAAAACTGATAGTCAATCTGCATTTAGGGATAGATTTTCCTCCAAATAATGTCACTGACATTGGAGAAACGAATTCAATATCATGTATACTTGTGGTGTGTATATATCTTTTTGTCACTATTGTTATTTGTTTTATTCTAAGGGGCCCTTAGGGCTTCCTACTGGAGATTTTTGTAGTTTATTTTCTTGCATGCTAGAAACTCAATGTTTCATTGCTATCTATTACTTAAAAATAGGGTGATGTTAATCTCCCATGATTGAAAAAAACACATGTCATTATCAGATTGATAAAAACACCTGTCATTATTCCTGTTAAGAGGGGGTACAATCTTTATAAAAAGTTGACTCATTTTTCCCCACACTGAACTTATTTCTTTACCTACTACTACATACCCTGCTCAAATTCTCATGCTCAGTCCTCTATTTGAATTACCCCAAACCTTTTATTTCTTAGCCATTTTTCATAAATCCTGTGGACAGAGGACAACTTAGATCAATATCATGCATACCTCCCCTGATTTTGTGCTGGTAAAAATCTCTTTTTCCTTGATGCTACTTAATGCCCACATAATTTTTAAAAAATAATTTCTACTGGCATACTTTCCAATTTATTCAATTTTACCCCATGTTTGACATTAACAGCTTGTTTTTAAAAATGCACAATCATGTAAGTGTGTGCACCAGAGTTACTCTGCCAGGCAGCTGTGTGTTACTTTGAGAATGTAACTCTAAGCTGAAACAGGTTGTAACATAGCCTTGCCATAATTTCTCCCTCTTTGTTCTCAGAAACCATAGGAGATAAACATTCTCACTTTAGCAGAGTCCTACTTTACACACTGTATAGGTGTAAGATGAAGGTTGGAAGGAATTTGACATAATTATCCTTAAAAGGAAACTCACATGAAATATGAGAGATGACTCCAAGCATTGGAAGAACCGGTAATATGGAAAGCAATTAAATTGTTTCTATGAGCCAGAATTCATGGATGGAAATTATAGCAACAAAGTTCTTGAGTCCTAACAGGGTAAAGCCAATGCTTGTTTGACTCATTTATAGGAGATTGATTACAAAATGGCCCCATTTGTTTGTGGCTTCCTGCATTCATGCCCTGCACTGTGATGTTTCTGCTTACTCCATCAAGATGTGGATTTTGTTATCTCATTTCTTATTTCTGAGCTGGGCTTGTCTTTGCTTTGGCTAATATAATGCAGTAGAAATGATAATGTGTAACATCTGAGACTAGACTTTAAGAGGCATTGCATGCTTCTGCTTGCTGTCTTGGTCCTTTGAAACTTCTTGCTGTAGGAAAAAAAGGTATGCTGTGTGATCACCTTGTTGCCCTAGCCAACAGTCGGCCAACTGCCAGACATGTGAGTTAGGCTCCCAGCCAAAATGCCAGCTGACCAGATACGTGAATGAGCCTGGCTCAGATCAGTAGACCCACCCAGCTGTCCTGTGGACTTGTGATCAATAATAAATGCTTATTGTTTTAAGTCCCTGAGTTTTGGGGTGGCTTATTAGGCAGCAGTAGCTAACTGATATACCATTGTAATTCTGACCTAACACAAATGCCTACCTGTCATGGAATAAACAATACATGTTTTCTGAATAAAGGCATATATGAAACACTGCCTATGAATCACTGTCTGGAAAATTTGGGATATTCAAGGATGGATAAGACCCTTCAAGAGGGAGTGTGTTTTCAACTTAGTCCATGTCATAGCCTGTGGGAGTCTTTTTTGGATTACGATTCAATTACCCATTTTTAAATTTTCCCCTCCCTACACCATGTCAAATGCAATTTTAGTGTTCAAGTGTCTCTACACACTTATAAACATTAACAATGTTCAGTCTCATGTCACTAACATTCCCCAGGGCCCTGTGACAGTGGTGAGGGCAGCAGTGGGAGCCCCTAGACTGGTCAGGTGGAAGGCACAGGCATGAGAGGTAGGAGGCTTGCAATCTCATCCCAGTTGCGATGACTGTCTGTGTAACATAATGCAGGAATTTTCTTTTGAACAATACTATGCATTTCAAATTTTTCCTCCAGTTCCTCATAACTCTTGTTTGGAAAATTGAAAAAAATAATATTTGCTTAACATATCGCATGGAAATTTTGTGAAGATAAAAAGCAATAGCAGATGAAATATATTTTTATCAAAGCCAATGTGCTTCTGTAACATTTATTTTATTTAAATACCAGCTATTATTGGCCTAAGTCCAATGTTGTCAAGCATATTGTCAATTTTAATTATAATTCCTACTTATGTGGAACACTTTCCCTCAGGACCTTATCTAACATTTTTTCTTTCTTTCTTTTTTTTTTTGGTCATAGACCTTTACCGAAACCACATTTTATCTCTATATAAGTTTCTGTTGCTTTCTGTTTAACAACAGTGAAGTACCAGTGAGAAAAGTAATAAGCAGTTCTAGTGTTAAAAATATTTCTTTATATCTCATTCTAATTATATATTGTTTTCTTAAATAAAGTCTCCTTTAATATCATTAGACTTAACTGCTTTAATAAAGAGTTTTATTTTGATATTGAAAAAAGTATTTGATAAAAGTATTGAATAGAGAAATGATGATCTGAATCTTAGGCTTTGTTACCAAGCCACAAACTTCTTACAAAGGTACCACCCCTCATAGAAAGGACATTCCCCTCATGCCAGCAGTGTGACCCTTCCATCACCTTTGAGTACCAGGCTGGAGAATCTCAATCTATAAAGTGAAAATTGTGAACATCACAGTGCCTATGACCATGAACACTTCTGACATATTCTGGTTCTCTGAGTGTGCAGTTCAGGCTGCACAAATTGCCATTAGATTTATTTTGCCAGGTGTTCAGAGAATATCAGAAGAAAGGGAAAGTCCCTTTAACATGTTCATGAGGTAATTTTTTCATGGCTATTAATTCTTGAAACTCTGCATTTTGGATGGGGTGGTGGTGGTGGGGAGGGCGGCCTCAGGGCATCTGATGTTGGTAACTAAGCTAATCATGTGCAAAAATAAATCTTGCTCGAACACTGAACTCTGCCTGCTTTTCTCAATAATTCTGTCAGCATCAGGCCTCAGATTAACACCTCTCTCCACATCTCAGTTTTTTCATGTTCATTCTGAGTTCTCAGTCATAATGGTCCACTTTGGCCCTCAGCACGGTTTCTGCGAGTACATCTTGGAAGAATTTTTATGGCCGTTTAGACCCTAGTCCTATGGGAAAGAGGTGATGTAATGTTTCTTCGGATGCTCCATGATAATCCCCCCATGGCAACTGGCTATTGCAGACAGGAGACCTGGAGGCAGCTCTTCCTATTCAAGACATCATCCTTCTGGATCCTCCCAGAGGCTCCACGATGCCAAGCTCCCATCACTCCAGAATGATCACTCTTATTTCTTCCCAGGTCTGAAGTTGGAGCAGGGATGAAGTGATGCAAAGAGCAGAATCCACATTTCCTCTCCTGAGATCCTAGAAAAGCTGTGATTTCAGTGATACTATGAGAAAGGATTAAAATAGAGATCAGTCATTCTCTGCTAAGTGGGCCAAAAAAGCGTATATAGGATTATTTATTCATGGGTACAAAGAAGCCATCTGAATATTTTAAACACAAATTAAAATTTTAAAAATGCATAAAAGGAGATTACAGTGTTTAAACTAACCTTCACTCATATGCAGTCACAGGTATAAACCTGCTTTTCAGAATAAATGGTGCCATTATCTTTCTATAAGTTTGCCCTTCCTGATGAAACTATAAATACAAAGGCAGTTCTGTGGATAGATGAGCTGTTTTATTCTACCTCACTATGAATTTTCATATAATTTTGCCTTTGGTTGTATACAGTCAGCAATTAAAAGAAAACAAAACAACCTGGGTACAGTGATTGTCAGGACAATTCTAGGAGTCCCTGGTACTCAGACTGTTGCAATCGGAGGAGGAGCTGCAAGACACTTATGGCCAAAATTCTACTGCTCTTACTGTGGCACCTGGCATGGCCATGGTGGGCACTTTTTGGGGTAAGGGACCAAAGATCCCAGGTGAATTATAGATTTTAACGGGGAGACACTTTAAGGCTACCCTAGCACAAACAGTCTATTGCAAGGGCTTGAATCCTGGCTTTACCACTTACTAACCTTGTGATCACGGAAAAGTTATTCATCTTTCAGAGTCTAAATTTCATTGTTATAAAATGGCCATATTCTTCTGTATCTGCAGGCAATCAGAGATTAAATCAGATGTGTGTGGCAACAGAAAGTGCTCAACAAATGTTCCCTTTCCTTGCAAAGAGCAGGACCCAGGAGGAGTGAGCCTAAACAGGTAAGTTATTTTATGGGTGGAGAGTGTCAGGAGATCAGGAAGATGGTGATGCTGTCTTCATCAGAGGAGCAACACATGCAGCAGCCTTGACCAGGAGGTGACCAGGGCAGAAGCTCCGGTTACATGTGACCTGTCACCCCAAACTGTCCTTGCTGGATGAGGGGAAAGGATGCAGGCAGAAGGGTGCTGGATGCTCTGAAAACAGACTTTGCTTACCTCTTGATGCTTCAGGTGGATTCAGTGATAGTCTATGTTTCTTATAGATCTTTATTCCCCAAACATGAAAATAATGTCAAAAGCTTGTATCACCAAATACCCTTTAAAAACCCAGTAATATAATAATAATGCAATTTGCATGCTGCTAATTTGTACTTCTCCATCCCTGTGACTCTCCAAAGGTTTATGCCTTTTTAAAATGCCTGATTTTTTTCTTTCTTAGGCTGCAATGTCTCTCTAAGTGCTAGAATATTCTGTTCCTTTGGCTTCTCTCCAGTCTTTAGAGAGAGAAGTCAGTCAACATTGGCAATTTCCTGCCTGCCTGCCAGCTACCTCTGTGAGGCAGAGATTCCAGCGCCAGTGCTTTTTGTTTTCTTCTATGTTTCTTTTCCATTATCTTTCTCTACCCCATGTGACCCCCCCCCCCCCCCCCCCCCCC